>NC_137152.1:107443683-107598846 GCF_951394435.1 Stenella coeruleoalba | reverse complement strand
CTGGGATAAACAATATTTGATCAAGGCTTAAAATGATTTTAGTAAGTTTCTATATTTTATTGGCATCATTTTGATTAAAATGCCCATATCAGTGAGAGGCAGTATGGTATAGCAAGTGTCTGAGTTCAAATCCAGCTGGACCCCATAATCACCCCATGTCTCTGCATAAGTGGCAGAGACAACTAACTTTGAATCCTGGTTCTGCCACTTAATAGCTTTGCTAATTCGTTACTTTGGATGAGCCTCACTTTCCTGTTCTTAACATGGGGACATAATGATATTTACCTTATAGAGATTATTGTGAGGATCAAATGAGCTAACTTGTGAAAAATGCTTAGTACAGTGGTTGGCATGGAGTAGTTCCATAGTAAATGCTGCTATTGTAAAGGTCATATGCTTAAGTGATAATAAGCCGTGTTTTTCTTTTTTATATCATTCTTATCTTTTGAATCTATTCTTACGTTTTTGTATCGTTTTTATCTGTATCATTCTTACCACATTTCCCTCTGAAGAGAATTTTAAGAAATATACCATACGTTTCAGTACTCAAGGATCATTTGTATAACATATCCTTCAAAGGCTTGGGGAAGAAAATCACCTTATAAATCCATCTGGCCTGGGTGTGTTTTGGAGCGTGTGAGTCTTTAATATTTCTCCTGTTTTCTTCTGCGTTTATTAGAACGTATTCAGATAATTCTGACAGTTTTGTCCAAGTGAAAGAAAAATATGAATTTCAGAAATTTTCTCTGCAACCTGAGAATGTTGATCTAGTCATTATCTATGTTTGCAATGATTTCAAGATGCAACTAGTTATTGGATGGCCTCATCACTCCTTCTGTAAGAAATACAGTCTGCATCATTTTACAAAGGGGTTACCTTGGAAGCTGACATTTATTTGACTGTCTAAACCTTTTTAAAAATGAGTCTGCTGTCTTTTTTTCCTGTTTATCTAATCAGAACCTTTGTGTGAACCCCAACCCCCCAATTCCCAGCTCTGAATGGAAAATGGAAAAGGCTTGTCAGAAATGGATGAATAATCAGTGTCTATAGCCCTTCAACCACCCTAAAATAGCCAGAGGCTTCTGTATGGAATGGCCACAAATGATGTCGTGGGGCTGCAGGCTGCGGAGCCATTGCTAGAACAGCAGCAGCAAACAGGACTATTTGCTAATGACATTAGGTGGTGACAATAATTCCACAGGTTCAAAAGAGAAAGGAGGTGCTTCACATTTTTGTGCATAGCACGACCCTGCCCGCATGTCCAATACTGTAGCATCAGTTGACCATCTTTGAAAAAGAATAATAAATGAGTTATGTGCCTTCGCAGAGGAGTAAAAACATAATTCTGGTAGAATAAGTTGAGAGTTCAAAAGTCCCTCAAAACCATGGGGCACTGATATCCGAGAGCGTTTTACTTTTCATCATCTTTAAAAACACAGCAACATTTGTTTGATGATGGATTACAATAATCCTTTTGTTACTAAACCATTACATAACTTTTAGAATTCTTTCCTGTATCCATCCAAGTTAATTAGATTTATTGGAAGAACAGGCCACTTGAGAGGCTGCTGCATCCTTACCTACAGTCTTAGCTTTACATCTGTATGTGTGTTAAGACATAACGAGAGTACATTCCCTAAGTGTATTTAAATGTTTGCTTACCTGCTGTATTTGACTGGCTGCAGGGAGAGGGACAGGAGTGAAAATTTAAATCCAAGTAATGTGAAGCACTGACCTTTGAAGATCCATTAGGAGCAGTGGTTCTGAGGCTATCCCAAAATGCAACGAGAGAAGTGTAAGTTATTCAGAGACTATAATGTACAAACATTGTTTTCAGAACTCATCTAGTGGGTCAGTGAGTACACAACTTGATTTTTCCTGGGTCGTGACCCCAATCACGCCGAAGGAAAAGAGAAGAAAAGAAAACGTTGTCTAGCTCTACCCACTCCACTAAAGTGGAAAGTAATTCCAAGGTGAGTCTACCCCAGAGAGCAAATGGGCCCTTTTAAAATGCTGAGGGGAGGGGACAGCAATTTCCTACTGCCTTTGAAAACACTCCCTAATGACCTGGTGGCATGGAAATTTGCCTAGCTTCATTTGTCACACCACCCTGGATACAAGGGGGACAGTTTACCAGGCTCAAATTTGTTTATAAGGTTGTTCTCCCCTTCAGTGTGGAAAAGAGAGAATAATAAAGTCTCATTTGCAACTTTCACTGGTCAGAAATTTCCAGCAAGAGACAGTGTTGAAGCTGTGCTATGCTGAGAACCAGCAAACTGACCTACTTGTGACTTGAAATTTATGATAAAACAATTATTTCAGCCATGCAATAACAACAAAATCAAGCCAGCTTGTGTGGGATTAGGGAAAGCCAGAGTGTCCCACAGGAGATGTGGTTTGCCACGGTGGGCAGAGGTAAGGGAACCAGTGTTGACCCAAGTTATGTTTAGCATAAAGACTCCTTTGTTGACTCGCTGTGATAACAGTTCCTCATTTGTTAGATCATTGGGTATAAAGTTATATAATTCAGCCTTGCCCTTCTCTCCAGCCTACTGTGGTAGCCAACACCTCCTACTTTTAGCTATGGCAGTTCCTGGACTGCAAAAGCCATTTCCTATATGTCAGCCAACTTTGACTTTTAGAGTAGGGCAGGTCATTTGGCAAGTTGGAAGGGAGGTGGGGAAAGGTGGTTAGGAATGAAAGTGTCTTTTTTCCTTTTTTTTCAAATGACTAGAAACTCCTGCCTTCTGTTTGACTTATGCTACGATTCTACCCACTATTACAAACCTATCAGACACCGCCCCTGCACGTTGTCCTGATAACTTTCACAGTGTTTGTCAGATGCCACAAAGGGTTTTTCTCAATTATTTAAAGAGCACAAACTGCTCCTATTATCCCACATTTAACAGTGATTGATTTCTTGCCTAATATCAGCTGGAGAATTCTATTTGGATCAGTCGGGCAGAATTTTTTAAAACGTAATGAGCCTGAGAATTCACTCCACTCTTCTATCTCACTGCTGCTTAAATATCTCCTGTAATGTTTTTGCACTTTCTGCAGAGCATGTAGAACTCTGTACTGGGGTAAAGCAGTTCATTGCAGGAAAGCAGCCCATGAATTGCTATGAGCTTGTCACTGAGGATCCTGCATATGTGTGTGTTTTCAGCTACAACTGTCCTCCTAAGATTAAATAAAAGCATGCGTTTATTATTGTGGGGCTCCAATTAAGGGACAGCTGGTGTTCCTATTACACTTGCATTAAATCAGAACTTGTAATTTAGCTATCCAGATGTACATTATTTTAAGTCAAAATATATAATTGCATTTGCTTTGTACATGTCATTCAAAAGTATCTGGTACCCTACCTTAGGGCTCCTCCTACCCTTCAAACTCCGTTAAAGAGGGGGAACTATTCGCACAGATCAATGATTCCCTTTCTGAGGTTAGCGTCTTAAAGGGAAATAAAGGATTTATAGAAGGGACAGGACCCAGGAAGGCAGGTGTTGAGTATTGGTGTGTATATAAATATATTTTTTTTGCCTTCAGTGGGCCGACATATTTATTCACTAAGGTCATTTTTGGAATTACCTATTTCACCTTACCTGTATCCAAAGTGACTATAAAAGTACAGCTTTGAACCACACTGCATTTCTCATTGGCACTTCTGTTCCTGCAGCTCTAGAAACTTTGCTGCCTCCCTCCCCCGCCCCCTCCGGGGCTGTGTGCAAGCTCTGTTTGTTCTCGCTTTTGTAAAACCTGAGCCTTATGATTTGTCCCCCCTCCCCTTCCCTTAACAATGAAATAAAAAGCCTTTGCAGCGGGGGCTGGGCCGGCGGGTTGGGGGGAAAAGGCGCCACACCCCCTGAGAATAAAGCCCGCGCTTCGCTCCGGGAGAACCGAGCACGAATGAACGAACCACACAAAGAATATATTTGGCGACGGAACAGCGCCCTACAGGAAGAAAGTGCCCGCACTCAGAGCGGGATCCGGCGCGCGACTTTTTGGCGCTCTCCGGGAGCAGCGAGAAGTAGGCGGAGGACAGAGAGTCCCGGGCTGGGCGCGGGAGCGGGGGCAGCACGCAGCCCCATTCCCACGCGTCCGGGGCTGGGAGCGGCGCGCGCCGGACCAGGTGAGGTCGGCGGCGGCGGCGGCGGCGGCGGCGGCGGCGGCGGGGCCGGTGCATGGTGTGCCACGCTACCTGGCCGGGCGGGGCGGGGCCGGGCGGCCGAGGGCGGCAGCGTGCCGCCTCCCAGCCCGGGAGCGCCCGCGCGCCGCTCCACTGCCCGGCGGAGTTTGGCGGGAGTTGCCGTTCGGGCGCCCGAAGCCCCCTCGCCGGCGCCATGCCCTCGGCGCGCCGCGCGTGTGCCGGGCGCTGGACGCGGCGAGGGCCTGCCCGCCGCAGGGGCCTGGGCCGCCGGGTCAGCGGGCGCTGCCGGGGGCCGGCGGGCGGAGGGCACGCCTTTGGCTGCGGCCGGGCGGGGTTTGGACCGGGGTTGCCATGGCAGCCGCTAGCCCGGCCCGGAGCCCCACGCCCGCCTGCCGCTGGGGAGCCGGGGAGCTCTAGGTGTGCTCCAAGTGGACTAAACCAAGCGCTAGGGAGGCGCGGGGAGGGCCGGC
Organism: Stenella coeruleoalba; assembly: GCF_951394435.1. Taxonomy (NCBI): domain Eukaryota; kingdom Metazoa; phylum Chordata; class Mammalia; order Artiodactyla; family Delphinidae; genus Stenella; species Stenella coeruleoalba. The sequence continues at coordinate 107,594,229 of NC_137152.1, read as the reverse complement.
CCGGGTTCCCCGCTGTTCCCCGGCCCGCCGGCCGGCCCCGGGGAAGGGCCCCGAAGTAGTCGAGTAAAAGAAAATCTTCTGGCCTCTGGGCCCGAAAGGAGGCTCGCCAAAGCACGGGGCGTGGGGGGAAGAGGGGATCGGAGGGATTGTCGCCTCCGTCCTGGAGTCCCCGTGTGCGTGTCTCTCGCTTGACATTTTATACCCCACCGCGGCCGACTCGGAGCCGGGTTGCCCGTCCCAGCCCTGAAGTTCTGTAGGTGGGGCGGGCTTTAATTTGCTTATATCTAATGATTTCAGGAGCCTCGCTTTAAAATGGCGGCATTGAGTATCCACCCCTGCTAGAGGCTCTCCCGGCACCGGGGCCACCTCGCGCAGCGCTGCTTTTGCTTCTGCCGCTAACAGATGGCATGTGCTGCTGTCGCTGCCGCTGCCCCCGCCGCTGCCGCTGAGAGCGGGACCCCTTAGGCTCTGGGTTCGCAGTAGCAGCCGAAGGTAAGGATGGCGAGGAGTTGGGGTTGTTGAGCGTGGCTGCCTTCCTAGGACGCCGACGAAATCGAATGCCTTTTAAACTTTACTTTTCAAAATGGCAAAGAGAAGGAAAAGTAATCCTGCAACTTTTTGCAATTTTAGGGCTTTGATCTGTCTTATTGTTCTGCTTCCTTCTTTCTTTTTTCCCTTTCTTTTTACTTCTTCTTCCTTTATATATATTGCATATATAACCTATATATAATATACATTTTGTAATTTAAAGGAACTTGCATGGCATATTATCAGCAAATGCTTCTAGCCACTCATTTCCCCGTGGCCATGCGATATCGTGGGCAGTGCCCCAGCTTTCATGCTGAGCCGTGTCTCTTGCCGCTCTGGATCAACACATTTGGGCAGCTTGCTTTTACTACCGGCATCTGAAGGGCCTGAAGGTAGATTTTAGGAGACTATTGAAACGGTAACTTTAATTTTTAGCGTTCACACAAATAACTCTTATGGTCAGAAAATGAAATTAAATCAAGACGAGCAACCCAAGTTAACATTCAGGTGATTCAATTGTGTAGTTTTATCATTAGTAGACCTACTGTGTGTTTTCTGACTATTGATTGGTATAGATTGATACAACAGTGAGGGTGAATTTATTGTTGCTGTAATTAAGGTAGTGTGTTTTCCAAAAGTTCTTTTTTCTTAGATGTTCCTTAAATGCTAGTGTTTATGAATTGGGCATGGATCCCCACAGCCTAACGCTACACATGTATTGAGTTCATGGGAAACCATCAATTAAAACAAAACTATTGCAAGATTTAATTTTGAAATGGTTGATAATTTTTCGCTCTGTTGACTCCCTGGTTTAATGTCTTTGGGTGGTTACTGATATAATGGTTGGAAAGTAGACTGTTGAAATAGCTGTACAAAAGACTAGACATCGGTGTTTAATACAATTGACCTGAGGTTTTTTTCCCTTTGATGAAAGGCATATTGTCAATGAAGCTTAACAGAGACCTCAGATTTTTCTAGTTACATTCACATTTTCCATTTTGCCTATGAAAATCTAGTCCTTAATGGTTTTTTTAAATAAATTTATTTATTTATTTTTGGCTGAGTTGAGTCTTTGTTGCTGGGCACGGGCTTTCTCTAGTTGCAGCGAGCGGGGGCTACTCTTCGTTGCGGTGCGTGGGCTTCTCATTGCAGTGGCTTCTCTTGTTGCGGAGCTCGCGCTCTAGGCGTGCGGGCTTCAGTAGTTGTGCCTCGCAGGCTCTGGAGCGCAGGCTCAGTAGTTGTGGCGCATGGGCTTAGTTGCTCTGTGGCAAGTGGGATCTTCCCGCACCAGGGCTCGAACCTGTGTCCCCTGCATTGGCAGACGGATTCTTAACCACTGCACCACCAGGGAAGCCCCTTAATGTTTAAATACTTTTAAAAGTTGTTTTAAAAATGTTTCTCAATATGTAATACTTTGGGGGGATGCTTTCATATTTATTGAAACTTCCCTAAACATAGCCTAAAAGGGCTTCTGCCCACAGCCCAGCTGATACTATTCTACCTCTGTCCACTTTCGACTTCTCCCAAAGCAGTAGAAGCTACTTGGCTGGCAGATTCTCCTGTTATTAAATTAAGCAAGCTTCTGGGGAGTGACGGGGGGGAAAAGAGATTGTTTTGCACTTATTAGAAATGGTGCAGTTTTCCTGCCCAGATGCTGTAGTGTGCCTAAAAAGAACTTAACTGTTTCCAGTGGAGTTACTATGTAATCCGTTTTCCAGATTATTGTTGGGAGAAGTGTTTGGGGCAGTTCATTGCTTCACATCTGAAAGGAGAGTTCCTCCTGCAGGTAGAGAAATAGATACTTGCATTTTTGCAAGAGAGCAGGGGTGACCAAAAGCAGCTTCCCACGTTTTTAGTGATTACATCCTTAGATTTCAGCTCATGAAGCTTTGCTTCCTCATGTGCTGCCTCGTTGCTGAATGACTTTGGACCAAATGCATCCTTAAAAAGGGGGTGCTGGGGTGGGTGCTAAACCTTGGGCCCAGAACAGACAAGCTGAGCTAGTGTCAGAGACATTAGGAAGACATTTTGCCAGTTATACATTCTGCGGCTTCATATAGTGATGAGATTGGAGACCTTGTGTGAAAACAGGTGAAGGAGTTTGTCAGAAAAAAAAATATTTTGAGAGAGAATTGATATAGTGCTGGGCTAGGGGTGGTGACTGAATGTTTCGCTCTATTTCTAAGAGCTACTTCATTTCTCTAATTTCCTTCGCTGCTTTAAGCCCTCATAATGATTCCCAGGACTATTATAAAGTCCCTTTTTTTCCCTCAACTGTCCACTGAAGGCATTTCACAACAGCTGCTTTTTAAGGGGGATAAAACCTATGATTCTGAGCTGGTATCTGAATTCTCTTTGGTAATCTCCTGAACCTACCTTTTACCTAAGCAATGCTTTGCACAAATTAGGTGCTTAATAAATGTGGAGTTAAAAAGAAAAATGAGTAGTCGGTAAACTCACAGAGGAGCAGATTTCGTGCTCAGCTTTTAATTTAAACAGAAGATTTTCTGTTTTTTGTGAGCTGGCAAGAACCTCAAAATTTGAAGTAATTTAGAACAGCATTCCCCCTAATTGCTTGCATTTTATTTGCCTCAAATGGGTTCTCTTGCTTCTCACCGCAGTGCTAGGCACTTGTGTAATTCATCCTTCTGACCAGTAGGTGTATTATTATCTGCCCAGCTCTACCATATGAAAAAGTAATCACAGCAGCCGGGGGAAGAAAGGTTTTGTCTTTGGAGGCTGTACAGTACTGCACGTGCTGGAACAGTGGCCATATGTGGGCTGCTGTTCAGATGCTGACAGTGTAGTCGGAAGTACAATTTTGTTCTCCACCCGACTGTCTTTATATGCGAGACGGAAGGGAAGGAAAGAAGAGAGTGAGAAGCCCTAACGTGATGAAGATTTTCCTTCCGAAAAATGTACACTTATCCTGCTTAACAGCGCAGTCAATTCAGGAAGGTGGCAGAATTGTTCTGTTTCGAAATAAATCACGTTGTCTGATAGGATTACAAACAGGGATTGGGGCCTAGCAGACAAGAATAAGTTACAGTCCATGTTTGACAAGTAATTTGATCCTGTAATTAAAGTTAGATAATGGTCACTGCCATGTTAAAACTATCAAGTGTCTGAAAGAGCAGTCAGGCTACACTCACCTTGACTTCGTTAAGGTGCTTCCATACAGTTGAGTTTTCTTATAACAATGTCTAGTAGGGTGAACAGATGGATTTTTTTCCCATTATAAATGTATGTGATGTCAAGAAAGTAGAAATAAGTTTTGTTTCTTTGGGGGAATTTGCCTCTCCCTACGTGTGACGCACTTCTCGATCCAAAAAATAGAAAGAAACCCGTGCCTCAGATAAAATGAAGTGGGCATTTTTCCTCTAAGAGAATAAACTGTTTGGGAGCAAGTAGTTTAATTGCCAACCAACCCAAAACAAACAAATACAAATTATGATCCAAAAGAAAGCAATTAAATCTGTATTAATGTAGGCTTTTAGATCTTAAGGAATCCAGATGGTCTGTGGCATTCTGCTCTTCCTCAACGGTTATATATTGCCTCAAGACAGCCAAATGACAATGTTGGAAAGGCACCTTCGAGAATTAGAATAAATAAGTTATCAGTTACATTACCGGGTGTTAATGACATCCATGTGACCTAAAAGGGGTCAGAAAAGTTTTTTTTCCAGATCATTCTAGTAAAGACAATATAAAACCATCATTTACTTCTACTTGGTTTTAAATAGAGTGACAGTGTTTTTAAAAGAGTGATGGAGAAATAATGCAATCTGGGAAGAGGGACCTTATTTTTATTTGAGAAATAAAGGTACTCCCAAGTTGTCTGGACACATGAAAGCACACACATGTGCACACATGTGCAAACTAGTCTTCATTTTACGACAATTTATACAGCCGGGCATTGATTTATTCCTGGAAGATTGTGGGAAAAATACCTATTTTTACAGCAATCCTCCAACTCTAAGAATGAAAGAAAAAATGCTTCTTTTTTAAAAAGCATTCATAATAAATGCTTGTATTACATGATTCTCTCTGAGGCTCTGTATGTTCAACTCCAGTCAGTTAACTTTCAGAGAAAGGATACGTTGATCACAACTCAAGAGGAAACAGAAATGAAAGGAAGCTTGCTTTAAGCACGTGTGTGTGTTTGTGTGTGTATATGTAAGTGAATATACATATGAATGTATATAACATGTACATTGTATATAACATGTATGTTGTGTATATTCACATACGTATGTCACACACGTATATATATATATATACTTTTTTCTCCCTCTATATGTATATGATCCTTTTCAAGAAACTCAAGCATAGTAACCCCAGAACTCTTTATAATAGCCATGAGAACAAAGTGTTAAGGGGTAAAAAGGAGACCAATGAGAGATTTAGGAATCAATTAGGCACGCTTGTTAAAATATTATGTCCACTCTTAAGTCCTTCCTCCATCAGCATTAAGTTGGCTTATGAGTAGAAGGAGTGCTTTGTTTCTGACGTTAGGCAGGAGTTCATTTTATGCCCACACAGTGGGTGAACTTGAGGGGCCCAGAAGTGAAGGGCCTCCAGTTGAGAAAGGCAGTCTGGGCAGAATTGCAGGAGGTTGGTATTAGACTTCCAGCAGGCTCTGTGATCTCCTTAGGCCATGGGGGCATCCTAGGGACTGACAGTTTGGCGGATCTTGTTTTCCAGTGTGGATCACTCAAATTAGCTTAAAATTGTCCCCAACAGTTATTCTTTGAATCTCGAGCTTCTTGGCATTGCCCGCAACTGGTGTGGAAATCTGAAAATGGTTTCTAAGGCTTATTCAGGTTTCCTTGAATGTATGAGTAACTCCTTATTAGGCAAGTTCCTGGGTCTCCTTACCTCATATCACCAGTGCCTGGCACATACTAGGCTGTCAGTAAAACTTGGTTAAGTAAATGGGAGAATAGTCTTTCTAACTTGTTCTTTTATTTTATGAACAGCCTTCCTGTGATTTCAGGTAGCGTTATCTATTTTTGATTGACAAAAAAAAATTAACCCAACAACAAGCAGAATATCCTGCTGGAGGCGTTGATAACAGCTCTGTCACAAGTCCAGGGAAAAGCAAGAAATGGCAACCTTTGGGCTGAGACCTCGAGGAGTAGCCTGAAAACCAGTTGCTCTTTTTCTGTCACCTGTAGTTGCATTTAGTAGATCTCCAGCACATCCCAGAGAAATCAGTCTGCAACAAGAAGTTATGTAGCAACAGTCCTTCAAATCATTTCACCAGATAAAAAAAGGAACAAAATCAGAAATACCGTGACTCAGATGCCTCGTGTCATGTATAGTTTAGAAAGTGATGAAGAGAGACAAAACCCAAAAAGAACACTGAGAGCTGTCTCATTTTCAGTCAAACACTGATTGCCCATTTAGAGGGTGAATTTGCATAGGTTTTTATTTACCAAGATACAGGTATGAATAGCGCCTCTTTTTACTGTGTCCAGAAAGCAAAGTCCACACAGTGGAAGAGACAAGAGCTGCCATTTCAGATCCACCACAATCATCTTTTGTGCCCGGAGGACCATCAGTCTTTAGGTACAGCTTTTGTAGCCTCTCCTTATATAGCGGCATGAAGAAACCAAACAAGGGGGTGGGTTTTTATTTGGGGGGGGTGGCCTGTTAGCAAAAAATGAGAGTGAAAGAACCAGAGAGCTTGCATTTCACCTTTTGTTTTTAGTCTTCAACCTTCACGCGGGAAAACAAAACAAAGCAGAACAAAAGCACCGTGTACAATATTAGCTTGGGCATACATCCCATAGTATAATTCCCCAGCTGTTTGCTTTACAAACTTAGAAAATGAGATTGTCACCTAATGTTAAGGTGGCTGCTTTATTATGATTGGATTCATGTACTATATAGTGGTTTTTCTGAGTTCTATTTAAAACGTATAGAGAAACGCGCTCAACCAGAGGCATGGCACAGTGGCAGAGATCACATTTCACCTCAGCACCCAACTGGAGTTTGCGTTTGTCCTCTGAAAAGCAGGCATTCAATAACTGGCCCAATTGTGGGTGCTATTTTGTTAAAGAACACGTTGATGTTTCCCCAAATTCTTGGAATCTGTGATAGATGAGGATTCCAAAGAAGAGAAGTGGATTCTTTTCAGAAGTGATTTTGAGAAAAATTTAAACTCCTAAGTCGTTGATGTCAGCATTTTTCCTAAGTAATTGGATAGCACCAAGAAAAACCTTATTAGCTCACGCAGAAGTATGAAGTGAAAAATAGTACAGATTATAGGGTCACATTTTATGTCTAAAGTCTTCAAATGCAGAAAAACATGGGGGGGGGCGTGGTCGAGGAGGTGCCGTGTAATCTGATCTGTTTCATGAATGCCTATAGCAGTGGCCTCAGCCACAGACACGGGCTGTGTCAATAAGTGCTCTGCGGCTTTCTGAAGCCAGGGTCTGGGCTGGAATCAGGTTGACAGGCTCCCCAAGGGAAGGCATTTTTTGAGAAAGACATTAGAGTTTGGCAGAACTTTGGCCAACTAGCTGCCCTGCTACCATTTATTAATCCTCTTTCTCAGAGAGATAAACCTGGTTTTGCTGGGGGACTCATTCGGACATACTGTAGCAATAATACGAGGGCAAAATGCTTGTGCTTCCCGACTGAAACTTCCCCTCCAAAGCTCTTTTGTGACTGAGAAGTTGACAGGCTGGAGAAATGTGACACAGGGCTTGGCATTTCACAGTGCTAGAAAAAGAAGAGAATACCTCCATATGTTGTGAAGAGTGTGGTGATAATAATAAAGGATCTAAAATGTGATTCCCTTAGAGAGCTCTCATACATGCACATACTTTGAAGTTGCACAAGTCATGATGTGGGCTGGTGAGAGAGAGAAAGAGACAGAGAGTCAGAGGGAGAGAGAAACCAAATTTACGAAGCTAGTTCCTCTTCTCTGGGATATTGTAGTCTGCAGTTTTCTCTTACTAATCAGATGCATGCAAATTGTGGTTCTGAAAATAAACCCAAAATTAACAGGAAACATCTAGGCTATCTAATGTCTGATTCTGAGCACTTTTACTTTTCCTAATGTGGTCTGTTATTCCTGTATTCATTAAAAGTGCAGAAGTTCAAGTGACTGGTTGTATGGCCTGTGCTAAGGAAAATTTTTTGGAAAAGTTACTTTTTTCACTTGCAAGCTTAGATCATCTAATAGCCCTCCTCATTGCCCTTCCATCTATCCCCAAATAAGTTTCCATAGTATTTTTAACCACCTATGAAAACAGTTCAGACGGAGGCAGTGAGAAATGGTGACAAGCAATGACAGGAAATGCCGTTTGCGCTGGTCTCCTTCATAACTTAGTGAGGCCACAGCTGGCTGATTTGATTTTAACTTCCTGTTTGGGGGCTACTTGGGTCAAAAGTAGCAGTGTTTTCTGTATAGAGATTTTTTTGGCTTTATTCTTTAGGGCCACAGTAAATCTGTCACTGGACTGCATGTTTTATATATTTTATGGACTATCATGTGGTTTGAGTTTAATTTGGAAGGCAGTGCTTTTACAGTCAAGATTCCCCCCCACCACCACACACACACGTGCAGCTTTAGGGTCTGGGGTTGCATGGGCCTTTGAAAGTTTATAGCTCTATTTACACAATAGTGATTGCTGAGAAGGGCATTTCCTGCCAGTTAATGACTGGTCGGAAAGGCCAACAGTCCAAATCCAGGGAGAGACAACCATTCATTAAATGCCACTAAGGGACCAGGGCGCTTTTATCACGAAGTGGTTAGGAGAAAGTGAAAACGCAGTCTGCCTTTTGAAGAGCCCAAAGCAGCGCCGGCAGAACCAGATATGGATGTGCTGCCTTGTGGTATGAAGAACGGAGCTTCTTTTCATGACAGGGACCAACTGACTTTCCCACAGGGTGCCAAATCAAGACGTGGGTGAGGAGGGCATTTCCTTCAGGTTGATGACCCAGTGGAGAGGGGACAAATAAAGATAAGGGCCCTGAACTTGCCAAGTATTAGCTGCCTGAAAATGGTCAACTCACAGGTGTTACAGCTACCTTAAAAACCTTTAAGATCACATGGTTGAATTTCCTAATTGGTTGAATAACTGATCATTGCCAAAGTGGACAAGAATTTAGGGATGGAAAGAATGATCTCTTTTCAAGGTCAGTTTAGCAGGACACCGATATTACGTTTCAATTCCCTAATATAAAGAAAAGGTAAATAATATGTATGAAGAATGCTTTGCCTCTTGTGGAAGCACCTTTGAGGGCTGTAATATTAACCATTTAACCTAAGACATTCCCAGGAAACAGTTTTGTCCGCAGTATAATTCTTGCCTGCTATAAAGCAGCTGAGGTGTGAAGAATTTGGCATTGATTTAGAGCGAAAACAGAATAGGACCGAGATTAGGTTCACATCCAGGAATTACTGACTTCCTGGCCTGTCCTTTGCTCCCTTAGCTTCCTAAGCCTTCAATTTGCTAAAATGTTAAATGTTTATAAAGGATAAACATCTGTTCTAAGTTCTTTAATAGATACCTCCACATAAGGGAGGTTGTGGGACACCCTGACTTCAGAACTTGGCTTGGTCCTTTACCTTGAAATTTTCTTTCATATCTATCAGATTTGGTGGGGGGATGGCAGGGGTGGACTGAACCTCTAAAATACGGGCAATCATAATAGGCCAGACACCTGGGTTTCTTCATGGGATTGAGAAATCTGTCACAGGCGGCACAAACCAAATATTAAGTTTCATTTTTGGGTCTGGAAAATGTCATTACATGCTTTTAAAATATTCAGTAATCCAAAGATTGCTGGTTATAACCAGTTCAAAAAATAAAAGTTTTCCAAAGTTTAAAACACTACAAATGAACTGTATACCAATTACTGTTGTTATTATTAGATGAGGCCTCGAGCACATTTATAAACAAAGAAATGACTTGGATGAACTAAAAAAAAATTTGAAAACATGATTTTATTATTTTGAGCATTCTTGCATTTGAATGTTAAGATACACTAAAATTCTGCGAGCTCAGATTAAAGACAATATTCTGATTTACAAAACGTTTTGGATTAAGAACAAATAAGGTTCTTCTGAGTAGATGTCCTGTTACCTGAATTAACACACATTTGTAATTAGCAACACAGCTGCATTTAAATAATGATCCAGAAACCTTAGAAGTATCTTGTTCTAGGAGTTTAAGTACCCCGTCCATCTTCTTGACATCATGTTTTGTTTAGCAAACCCTTTCTTTGTAGGTTATCCCCAAATATATTTCAAGCTGGTTCGGATTCAGTTACCACAGTCTGTACTAGTGGCCTCAAAATTAATGAAGATTTACCCTACTATAAGTGAAGCCAATACCATTACCTTGTGGCGTGTGAAAAGTCTATTTGTTCTATCAGCGTAGTCTTCAAGTGGTGGGCAATAAGTCATTAGTGCATAATGAAGTCTGTTTAGTAGGTTATGACTAACATTACTTTTAAACAAAATTGAATAAAATATACAGCAAGAAAACATCAGACTATATCGTGTAGTAGGCTTAGATATTTTTTGTGAGACTTATTTCAGATCTATGCACATATGTACTTAGGATGTAAAATGTATTTCTCACTATTTGTTGCTGTTGAAAAGGTTTAAAAGTCAGTGTTTTAGTAGATGTTATTTCAAACCAGGTCAGAAATGTTTTTTCCTCTTTTTTTTTGAAGGGAAAGTGGTCAAGGGATACTGGGGTCTTGGGTGCTGACATACTGAATGATGTTGGTTAAGTTCCTTCACAGTTGTGTGTCTGTTTTTCAAACTGAGAAGTGAGACATATTGCTGTAGGAATGCTGTAAGATTTAACGTCTATGATATGTTGTAGTCCCGAGGGTATACACTTTATGTAAGTATTATGTATTTACCAAGTGTTATTGATAGACCATGAGACACAGAAAATAATGCTAGCTAGGAACAGAAGACAAAAAAAGACATCTTAGAAAAACAACAACAATAACTAAAAATCTTGGGATGGCTGGGTGTGAGGTGCTTGTAGCAGCAAAAGAATGGTTAAAAAGTTTAAATGTAGAAAAAAGCCCACATTAATATGAGTTTAATGAGTTCAAAAATTGGCTTTGATTTTTACAAATCTAAAATGGTCATATCAAGAGAGAAGAAAGCTGATTTTTAAATAAATATAAATGTACACATTTACCATGTTTGGAAGAAAACCTGTGGGTGGCTATTTTCTTCTGCAGTGAGAAAAGGCACACATTAAAATGAATTTTAAAATTGTGGATGGGAGGCATAAGCCGAGAGTCTGTTAAATATACCTAGATCAATAGATGGGAATGATTACACAAATAAAGACAATGGTAGTCACATAGCCTTTCTAATTACTTTTTTGTACTGATGAGAATTAGGCCCAGCAGTAGGAAAAAAAAGATTTACTCATATGAGGTACTGAGTATAATCCATTAAGAGACTGGAGACCACCTTAGAAATCTGGACAATTTGTGCATATTCCCTTGAATTAGATCATTGTGAGGGGGAGGAAAATATTGCCTTCTGGGGTACTGTTGCATCTCTCCAGTACGTACGATCATAAGGATATTGTCCTTACCCACCCAGCCCCATCCCCAGTTCTCTGCCAGTGCCATGAAATCTCCTTTATGGCTGAACATGCTGACTTCATTCCCAAAGGTCTTTTACTGTGGACATCTTTCAGAGCCTTAATGCACTGCTGCTTTCTCCACACGGAGAATTTGAAATGAAATTAGGCTTTTCATCGCAGACATTTAAATGGTAAACTTAACTTACTACTCTGGAAATAAAATACAATTTCAGCTGTAATCAGTTGGTAACTAAATTCTGTCAATTGTAAATGAGTTCTTATCTCCCTCTTCAGATATACCATATTTAAAACTTGTTAAGAATAGAGAAAGGCTTACACATCTAATGGTTGTGTAATTAGCAATCAATTTATTAAATGGGATGTAAAACAAATTAAGCATCATAATAAAGTGTTATACCATCACCGACAAAAACGTTCCATGCATTACTCTATTCATGATGATAAAAACTAAAAAATGATGGATTAATCTGCATACATTTCCCGATCTTTGGAGCGACAGGTTTTAACTATTTCTTATTCTGTTTGTTAAAGCTGTTTAGAGAGCACTAATATGTATGTTTTTAGGCCACAGGATAACTCTGCCTATAGCATCTGTTTCACCATAAACAACATTTTAGTAGCGTAGAGTAGGTAGAATAAGATGTGGGCAGTTTAAGTGTGAGTTATTCAGGATTTTCAGTTGCAACAAGCATGTGGTTGTTTGTATGTTTTGGGCAAACAAAATTAGTCATTGGTTTGGGGTGTCAGCTACTTTTTTAAATTTTTAATTTTTTTATGCAATTTTAAAGGTTACACTCCATTTACAGTTATTACAAAATATTGTCTATATTCCTTGTGTTGTACAGTACATCCTTGAGCCTTTCTTATACCCAATACCTCCCACTCCTTCACCCTTATATTGCCCCTCACCTCCCCAGTGGTAGCCACTAGTTTGTTCTCTGTATCTGTGAGTCTGCCTCTTTTTTGTTATATTCACTAGTTTGTTGTACTTTTTAGATTCCACACATAAGTGATATTATACAGTATTTGTCTTTGTCTAACTCATTTCACTTAGCATAATGCCCTCCAAGTCCATTCATGTTGTTGCAAATGGCAAAATATCATTCTTTCTTATGGCTGAGTCGTATTGCAATATATGTATTTATTTTTATTTTTAAATTTTATTGAAGTATAGTTGATTTACAATGTATTAGTTTCGGGTGTACAGCAAAGTGAGATATATATATATATATATATATATATATATATATATATATATATATATATATATAAATTTTTTTTTCAGATTCCCTTCCCCTGTAGGTTATTACAAAATATTGAATACAGTTCCCATGCTATACAGTAGGTCCTTGTTGATTATCTATTTTATATATAGTAGTGTGTATATGTTAATCCGAAACTCGTAATTTATCCCTTCCCTGATCTTTCCCCTTTGGTAACCATAAGTTTGTTTTTGAAGTCTGTGAGTCTGTTTCTGTTTTGTAAATAAGTTCATTTGTATCATTTTTTTAGATTCCACATTTAAGTGATATCATATGATATTTGTGTTTATCTGTCTGACTTACCTCACTCAGTATGATAATCTCTAGGTCCGTCCATGTTGCTGCAGATGGCATTGTGTCATTCTTTTTTTGTGGCTAACTAGTATTCCATTTTGTGTGTGTGTGTGTGTGTGTGTGTGTGTGTGTGTGTGTGTGCATATCACATCCTCTTTATCCTTTCATCTGTTGATGAACACTTAGCTACTTTTTTCACTTTAGCCCTGTGGGTCTATTTTGTGAATACTTGGCAAATTAATAGTGATAAGAAAAAGCTATGGAAGAAGGTGTGCTAAATCCAACTAAACCCCAAGCTGTCATTCATTTTACACATCATCCTCGCTTTTCTCAGTCTGTGAAATATTATGATCCCTTGTGTAACACATCTGTCAAATTTCATTTAAAACTTCAAGGTATACATGGAACACAAGACCTTCGGCAGGTGAGTTTATTTTGTTTATTGTGAATGAAAATTTCCCTCAGAAGGCAATGAGACTGTGAGGGCAAACTGTCTTCTAGAATGAAGAAGGAAGATGGAAAGAAAGAAAGAGACGCTAGATTTGCTAGTCTTTTGCTTGGATAATTCCTTTTATCATATTCATCATTTTCGTGGGACCCTATTGGCCAAAAGAAAATTAAGATGTTGCTATTGCTGTTGGCAGAGTTTTTCCTAACTGATAAGTGAGGAAAACGTCTTGGTTCTAAGAATCACCACCATTAGTGCTTTCAGGAAGCCTGCAACGATTGGACATAAGAAAAACAAAAGCCTGGTCATCTCAGCTCCAGGACAGGAGCTCTGGTTCCTGTTGTTCCTCATGTTGAGTAATAATTCAAACAAGACAAGACAAACCCCTCTTGAAATGAGAGGTTGGTTGGTTGGTTGGTTCTTAAGTGAAAATAAGCTGGGTTTCCTTGAATCCCTGTAGAAGGAGTCTTGTGAAGCACACATGCAAACTTCAGAGTCTTCAAATTTTTAGCTTCCTAGAGCAGGACAGAACTTAGGTAATAAGAAGTCAGAGGGCTTCCCTGGTGGCACAGTGGTTGAGAGTCCGCCTGCTGATGCAGGGGACATGGGTTCGTGCCCCGGTCCGGGAGGATCCCGCATGCCGTGGAGCGGCTGGGCCTGTGAGCCATGCCGCTGAGCCTGCGCGTCCGGAGCCTGTGCTCCGCAACGGGAGAGGCCACAGCAGTGAGAGGCCCGCGTACCGCCAAAAAAAAAAGAAGTCAGAAAGTAGAATCAACAACCATTGCTTTTGTGTCGTTGAGGGTCCGTTTCTGATTTGCTGGGTGTGAATAGTGGCATAGAACTTAACCACGTGAGATGTCAGAGGCCTGCGACTTCCCTTGACACCTTCTTATGCTGGCAGGCCCAGACATTGGCTCTTGGAGTTCTTGGGTGGCAGTGCTTACTACCACCTTCGCCTCCAATCTTAATATCTGTAGGCAGGAGTTTATATATAGGAATAAAATTTGAACCCCCATTTTCAGGCCCAGTAAAAATGTCCTATAATAGACGTTTAGAGTCAACTGACATTTATCGAATACTTACTGTAGCCAGATGCTCTGCTACGTGCTTTCATTATTGTTATGACAATATTTTCCCTAGCTATGAAATGCAATTGGTTCTAGCCAGGCAAGTACTCTCTTTGGCATGAATAGATATCAGGCTAAAAATTGCACCTTCAGCTCTTTGCTCACTTTTTTTTTTTTTAACATCTTTATTGGGGTATAATTGCTTTACAACGGTGTGTTAGTTTCTGCTTTATAACAAAGTGAATCGGTTATACATAAACGTATGTTCCCATATGTCTTCCCTCTTGTGTCTCCCTCCCTCCCACCCTCCCTATCCCACCCCTCCAGGCTGTCACAAAGCACTGAGCCAATATCCCTATGCCATGCGGCTGCTTCCCACTAGCTATCTACCTTACTACGTTTCTTAGTGTGTATATGTCCATGACTCTCTCTCGCCCTGTCACAGCTCACCCTTCCCCCTCCCCATAACCTCAAGTCCGTTCTCCAGTAGGTCTGCGTCTTTATTCCTGCCTTACCCCTAGGTTCTTCATGACATTTTATTTTCTTAAATTCCATATATATGTGTTAGCATACGGTATTTGTCTTTTTCTTTCTGACTTACTTCACTCTGTATGACAGACTCTAGGTCTATCCACCTCATTACAAATAGCTCAATTTCGTTTCTTTTTATGGCTGAGTAATATTCCATTGTATATATGTGCCACAGCTTCTTTATCCATTCATCCGATGATGGGCACTTAGGTTGTTTCCATCTCCGGGCTATTGTAAATAGAGCTGCAATGAACATTTTGGTACATGACTCTTTTTGAATTTTGGTTTTCTCAGGGTATATGCCCAGTAGTGGGATTGCTGGGTCATATGATAGTTCTATTTGTAGTTTTTTAAGGAACCTCCATACTGTTCTCCATAGTGGCTGTACCAATTCACATTCCCACCAGCAGTGAAAGAGTGTTCCCTTTTCTCCACACCCTATCCAGCATTTATTGTTTCTAGATTTTTTGATGATGGCCATTCTGACCGGTGTGAGATGATATCTCATTGTAGTTTTGATTTGCATTTCTCTAATGATTAACGATGTTGAGCATTCTTGCATGTGTTTGTTGGCAGTCTGTATATCTTTTTTGGAGAAATGTCTATTTAGGTCTTCTGCCCATTTTT
This sequence comes from Stenella coeruleoalba, assembly GCF_951394435.1. Classification (NCBI taxonomy): domain Eukaryota; kingdom Metazoa; phylum Chordata; class Mammalia; order Artiodactyla; family Delphinidae; genus Stenella; species Stenella coeruleoalba. The sequence goes on along the minus strand of NC_137152.1, from coordinate 107,578,871 downwards.
GGATTGGGTTGTTTGTTTTTTTGTTATTGAGCTGCATGAGCTGCTTGTAAATTTTGGAGATTAATCCTTTGTCAGTTGCTTCATTTGCAAATATTTTCTCCCATTCTGAGGGTTGTCTTTTGGTCTTGTTTATGGTTTCCTTTGCTGTGCAAAAGCTTTGAAGTTTTATTAGGTCCCATTTGTTTATTTTTGTTTTTATTTCCATTACTCTAGGAGGTGGGTCAGAAAGGATCTTGCTGTGATTTATGTCATAGAGTGTTCTGCCTATGTTTTCCTCTCAGAGTTTGATAGTTTCTGGCCTTACATTTAGGTCTTTAATCCATTTTGAGCTTATTTTTGTGTATGGTGTTAGGGAGTGATCTAATCTCATACTTTTACATGTACCTGTCCAGTTTTCCCAGCACCACTTATTGAAGAGGCTGTCCTTTCTCCACTGTACATTCCTGCCTCCTTTATCAAAGATAAGGTGACCATATGTGCGTGGGCTTATCTCTGGGCTTTCTATCCTGTTCCATTGATCTATCTTTCTGTTTTTGTGCCAGTACCATACTGTCTTGATTACTGTAGCTTTGTAATATAGTCTGAAGTCAGGGAACCTGATTCCTCCAGCTCCTTTTTTCTTTCTCAAGATTGCTTTGGCTAGTCGGGATCTTTTGTGTTTCCATACAAATTGTGAAATTTTTTGTTCTAGTTCTGTGAAAAATGCCAGTGGTAGTTTGATAGGGATTGCATTGAATCTATAGATTGCTTTGGGTAGTAGAGTCATTTTCACAATGTTGAGTCTTCCAATCCAACAACATGGTATATCTCTCCATCTATTTGTATCATCTTTAATTTCTTTCATCAGTGTCTTATAATTTTCTGCATACAGGTCTTTTGTCTCCTTAGGTAGGTTTATTCCTAGATATTTTATTCTTTTTGTTGCAGCGGTACATGGGAGTGTTTTCTTGATTTCACTTTCAGATTTTTCATCATTAGTATATAGGAATGCCAGAGATTTCTGTGCATTAATTTTGTATCCTGCCACTTTACCAAATTCATTGATTAGCTCTAGTAGTTTTCTGGCAGCATCTTTAGGATTCTCTATATATAGTATCATGTCATCTGCAAACAGTGACAGCTTTACTTCTTCTTTTCCGATTTGGATTCCTTTTATTTCCTTTTCTTCTCTGATTGCTGTGGCTAAAACTTCCAAAACTATGTTGAATAAGAGTGGTGAGAGTGGGCAACCTTGTCTCGTTCCTGATCTTAGTGGAAATGCTGTCAGTTTTTCACCATTGAGGATGATGTTTGCTGTGGGCTTGTCATATATGGCCTTTATTATGTTGAGGAAAGTTCTCTCTATGCCTACTTTCTGGAGGGTTTTTATCATAAATGGGTGTTGAATTTTGTTGAAAGCTTTCTCTGCATCTATTGAGATGATCATGTGGTTTTTCTCCTTCAATTTGTTAATATGGTTTATTACATTGATAGATTTACGTATATTGAAGAATCCTTGCATTCCTGGAATAAACCCCACTTGATCATGGTGTATGATCCTTTTAATGTGCTGTTGGATTCTGTTTGCTAGTATTTTGTTGAGGATTTTTGCATCTATGTTCATCAGTGATATTGGCCTGTAGTTTTCTTTCTTTATGACATCCTTGTCTGGTTTTGGTATCAAGGTGATGGTGGCCTCGTCAAATCTATTTGGGAGTGTTCCTCTCTCTGCTATATTTTGGAAGATTTTGAGAAGGATAGGTGTTAGCTCTTCTCTAAATGTTTGATAGAATTCGCCTGTGAAGCCATCTGGTCCTGGGCTTTTGTTTGTTGGAAGATTTTTAATCACAGTTTCAATTACAGTGCTTGTGATTGGTCTGTTCATATTTTCTATTTCTTCCTGATTCAGTCTTGGCAGGTTGTGCATTTCTAAGAATTTGTCCATTTCTTCCAGGTTGTCCATTTTATTGGCATAGAGTTGCTTGTAGTAATCTCTCATGATCTTTTGTATTTCTGCAGTGTCAGTTGTTACTTCTCCTTTTTCATTTCTAATTCTATTGATTTGAGTCTTCTCCCTTTTTTTCTTGATGAGTCTGGCTAATGGTTTATCTATTTTGTTTATCTTCTCAAAGAACCAGCTTTTAGTTTTATTGATCTTTGCTATCGTTTCCTTCCTTTTTTTAAATTTATTTCGATCTGATTTTTATGATTTCTTTCCTTCTGCTAACTTTGGGGTTTTTTTATTCTTCTTTCTCTAATTGCTTTAGGTGCAAGGTTAGGTTGTTTATTCGAGATGTTTCCTGTTTCTTAAGGTGGGCTTTTATTGCTATAAACTTCCCTCTTAGAACTGCTTTTGCTGCATCCCATAGGTTTTGGGTTGTCGTGTCTCCGTTGTCATTTGTTTCTAGGTATTTTTTAATTTCCTCTTTGATTTTTTCAGTGATCACTTCGTTATTAAGTAGTGTATTGTTTAGCCTCCATGTGTTTGTATTTTTTACAGGTCTTTTCCTGTAATTGATATCTAGTCTCATAGCGTTGTGGTCGGAAAAGATACTTGACACAATTTCAATTTTCTTAAATTTACCAAGACTTGATTTGTGACTCAAGATATGATCTATCCTGGAGAATGTTCCATGAGCACTTGAGAAAAATGTGTATTCTGTTGTTTTTGGATGGAGTGTCCTATAAATATCAATTAAGTCCATCTTGTTTAATGTATTATTTAAAGCTTGTGTTTCCTTATTTATTTTCATTCTGCATGATCTGTCCATTGGTGAAAGTGGGGTGTTAAAGTCCCCTACTATGAATGTGTTACTGTCGATTTCCCCTTTTATGGCTGTTAGTATTTGCCTTATGTATTGAGGTGTTCCTATGTTGGGTGCATAAATATTTACAATTGTTATATCTTCTTCTTGGATTGATCGCTTGATCATTATGTAGTGTCCTTCTTTGTCTCTTCTAATAGTCTTTATTTTAAAGTCTATTTTGTCTGATGTGAGAATTGCTACTGCAGCTTCCCTTTGGTTTCCATTTACATGGAATATCTTTTTCCATCCCCTCACTTTCAGTCTGTATGTGTCTCTAGGTCTGAAGTGGGTCTCTTGTAGACCACAAATATATGGGTCTTCTTTTTGTATCCATTCAGCCAATCTGTGTCTTTTGGTGGGAGCATTTAGTCCATTTACATTTAAGGTAATTATCGATATGTATGTTCCTATTCCCATTTTCATAATTGTTTTGGGTTCATTATTGTAGGTCTTTTCCTTCTCTTGTGTTTCTTGCCTAGAGACGTTCCTTTAGCATTTGTTGTAAAGATGGTTTGGTGGTGCTGAACTCTCTCAACTTTTGCTTGTCTGTAAAGGTTTGAATTTCTCCATCAAATCTGAATGAGATCCTTGCTGGGTAGAGTAATCTTGGTTGCAGGTTTTTCTCCTTCATTACTTTAAATATGTCCTGCCACTCCCTTCTGGCTTGCAGAGTTTCTGCTGAAAGATCAGCTGTTAACCTTATGGGGATTCCCTTGTGTGTTATTTGTTGTTTTTCCCTTGCTGCTTTTAATATGCTTTCTTTGTATTTCATTTTTGACAGTTTGATTAATATGTGTCTTGGCGTATTTCTCCTTGGCTTTATCCTGTATAGGACTCTCTGTGCTTCCTGGACTTGATTAACTATTTCCTTTCCCATATTAGGGAAGTTTTCAACTATAATCTCTTCAAATATTTTCTCAGTCCCTTTGTTTTTCTCTTCTTCTTCTGAAACCCCTATAATTCCAGTGTTGGTGCCTTTAATGTTGTCTCAGGAGTCTCTGAGACTGTCCTCAGTTCTTTTCATTCTTTTTTCTTTATTCTGCTCTGCAGTAGTTATTTCCACTCTTTTATCCTCCAGGTCACTTATCCGTTCTTCTGCCTCAGTTATTCTGCTACTGATTCCTTCTAGAGAATTTTTCATTTCATTTATTGTGCTGTTCATCTTTGTTTGTTTCATCTTTAGTTCTTCTATGTCCTTGTTAAATGTTTCTTGCATTTTGTCTATTCTATTTCCAAGATTTTGGATCATCTTTACTATCATTATTCTGAATTCTTTTTCAGGAGAGTGCCTATTTCCTCTTCATTTGTTAGGTCTGGTGGGTTTTTATCTTGCTCCTTCATCTGCTGTGTGTTTTTCTGTCTTCTCATTTTGCTTATCTTACTGTGTTTGGGGTCTCCTTTTTGCAGGCTGCACGTTCGTAGTTCCCGTTGTTTTTGGTGTCTGTCCCCAGTGGCTCAGATCGGTTCAGTGGGTTGTGTAGGCTTCCTGGTGGAGGGGACTATTGCCTGTGTTCTGGTGGATGAGGCTGGATCTTGTCTCTCTGTTGGGCAGTTCCACATCTGGTGGTGTGTTTTGGGGTGTCTGTGGACTTATTATGATTTTAGACAGCCTCTCTGCTAATGGGTGGGGTTGTGTTCCTGTTTTGCTAATTGTTTGGCCTAGGGTGTCTGGCACTGTAGCTTGCTGGTCGTTGAGTGGAGTTGGGTGCTGGCATTGAGATGGAGATCTCTGGGAGATTTTTGCCATTTGATATTATGTGGAGCTGGGAGGTCTCTTGTTGACAAGTGTCCTGAAGTTGGCTCTCCCACCTCAGAGGCACAGCACTGACTCCTGGTTGCAGCACCAAGAGCCTTTCATCCACACGGCTCAGAATAAAAGGGAGAAAAGGTAGAGAGAAAGAATTAGTAGAAGTAGGAAGAAAGAAAGAAGGAAAGAAAGAAAGAAAGAAAGAAAGAAAGGAAGGAAGGAAGAAGAAAAGAAGGAAAGAAAGAGAGAAAGGAAGGAGAGAGGGTGGTACGGTGGGATGAAGGAAGGAAGGATGGAAGGCAGGAAGGCAGGAAATAAGAAAGATAGAAGATAAAGTAAAAAAATAGAGTAAAATGTAATAAAGTTATTAAATTAAAAAATAATTATGAAGAAAAAAATTTAAAAAAAAACGGACAGATAGAACCTTAGGACAAATGGTGGAAGCAAAGCTATACAGACAAAATCTCATACAGAAGCATACACATACACACTCACAAAAATAGGAAAAGGGGAAGAAATCATAAATCTTGCTCTGAAAGTCCACCTCCTCAATTTGGGATGATTCGTTATCTAAAGGAGGGAAGGACGGAAGGAAGGAAGGAAAGAAAGAAAGAAAGAAAGAAAAAGAAAGAAAGAAAGAAAGAAAGAGAAAGGAAGGAAGGAAGGAAGGAAGAAAAGAAAGCAAGAAAGAAAGAAAAGAAAGAAAGAGATAAAGTAAAATAAAATAGAGTTATTAAAATTAAAATTAATTATTAAGAAAGAAAAAAAAATTAAGAAAAAAACAGAGAGAGCCCTAGGACAAGTGGTGGAAGCAAAGCTGTACAGACAAAATCTCACACAGAAGCATACACATACACACTCACAAAAAGAGGAAAAGGGGAAAAAATCATAAATCTTGCTCTCAAAGTCCACCTCCTCAATTTGGGATGATTCGTTGTCTATTCATGTATTCCACAGATGCAGGTACATCAAGTTGACTGTGGAGATTTAATCCGCTGCTCCTGAGGCTGCTGGGAGGGATTTCCCTTTCTCTTCTTTGTTCTCACAGCTCCCAGGGGCTCAGCTTTGGATTTGGCCCCGCCTCTGCGTGTAGGTCGCTGGAGGGTGTCTGTTGTTTGCTCAGACAAGATGGGGTTAAAGGAGCCGCTGATTCGGGGTCTCTGGCTCACTCAGGCCGTGGGGAGGGAGGGGCACGGAGTGCGGGGCGGGCCTGCGTCGGCAGAGGGCAGCGTGACGTTACACCAGCCTGAGGCTCGCTGTGCGTTCTCCCGGGGAAATTGTCCCTGGATCCCGGGAACCCGGCAGTGGCTGGCTGCACCAGCTCCCCAGAAGGGGGGTGTGGATAGTGACCTGCGGTTGCACACAGGCTTCTTGGTGGCGACAGCAGCAGCCTTAGCGTCTCCTGCCCGTCTCTGAGGTTGTGCGCTTTTAGCCATGGCTCGCGCCCGTCTCTGGAGCTGCTTTAAGCAGTGCTCTTAATCCCCTCTCCTCGCGCACCAGGAAACAAAGAGGGAAGAAAAAGTCTCTTGCCTCTTCGGCAGCTCCAGACCTTTTCCCGGACTCACTCCCGGCTAGCCGTGGTGCACTAACCCCTTCAGGCTGTGTTCACGCCGCCAACCCCAGTCCTCTCCCTGAGCTCTGACCAAAGCCCAAGCCTCAGCTCGCAGCCCCGCCCGCCCCGGCGGGTGAGCAGACAAGCCTCTCGGGCTGGTGAGTGCCGGTCAGCAGTGATCCTCTGTGCGGCAATCTCCCTGCTTTTCCCTCCGCACCCCTGTGGCTGCGCTCTCCTCCGCAGCTCCGAAGCTTTCCGCCTCCGCCACCCGCAGCCTCCGCCCGAGAAGGGGCTTCCTAATGTGTGGAAACCTTTCCTCCTTCACAGCTCCCTCCCACTGGTGCAGGTCCCGTCCCTATTCTTCTGTCTCTGTTTTTCCTTTTTTTCTTTTGCCCTACCCAGGTACGTGGGGAGTTTCTTGCCTTTTGGGAGGTCTGAGGTCTTCTGCCAGCGTTCAGTAGGTGTCCTGTAGGAGTTGTTCCACGTGTAGATGTATTTCTGGTGTATCTGTGGGGAGGAAGGTGATCTCCACATCTTACTTTTCCGCCATCTTCCCCTCCCTCTCTTGTTGCTGTTTTTAGGGTAGGAGTGACTTAGATGTGCTGACAGGGACGCAGAGGTGAAGCAGAGCTTTCATTTTATCTTTACTCATCAAGTGTAGAAATGTCTGTAAATCACCAAATATGCATCGAGTGCCTATATTACTTGCCCAGCCTCTCGGTTAATATGCACAGTATTATTTGTGCAGTCTGATTAATCTGTGAAGAGCTCTGGTGTTTATTCGTTTTGCCCTTAAGGTAAAGGATTAAGCTTGTCATTAAAGAACTGGGATAGCTTTGGACAAAAAAAAAAAAGACAGTGGAATTCACCCAAAATAATAGATAAGATTGTTTTTAAATGGCTTTAGAGACAAGTCAGTGCTACTGAATTAGTGAAAATGTGACTGGCATCTTTCTATAGGTCAGGCTCAGTGAAAACAAAAGAGAAGGTGGGAAAAGCTATAAAAAATAATAAGGATTCCAATATAACTGCCAAGGATGGACTTTTACTCTATGATTTCCCTTTAGACTAAGATTCAGTGTCAGTCCTTCATCAAGTTAGAAATTTTAACATGTGCAGCAGCTTCCCTGGGTCACATCTGGCAACTTCAGTTTTTTGTGGATTTTATATTTTAACATGTAATTTAAAAAGTAAACCTTGGGTCCAGATTCAATTCCCCTTGTTTTAATCACTATCCCAGTTCTTTCTTCTTGAACATATTTTGTTCTTCCTTTATTAGAAGCTGATGATTATTGGTACAAATATCTCTAATGTAAGCCTTGTATATAATGTCTAGGGTGATGTTTGATTCTAGTCAAAAAGAAATGGTTGCTGCTTTGAGGTTCTGAAAATGCTTTTTACTCTATAGAGAAGATGATGCAAATTTTGTGACATGTTGAAAAACTTAAATCTTTGAAGTTATTGTAAAGGTACTAATTATCTAAATCAGGATTTCCTAAACTGTGTTTATTTTGCCATATATTCCAGGAAGTAAAAAAGGGCTTCTTAGGTGGAATGCCTGGGAATTGATGGTTAAAATGAATACCATATTCTGAGGATTAAATTGTACTAAAGCTACATTCCCTCTTCCCCCCTAAACTATATATATACACACACACACACGCACACATACATATTTATACACACACACATATATGTATACATATATGCATACATATATGAGTGAGTGTATATATGTATATAATTTTTTTCAGCTTTTGGCTTTTTGTGCTGCATTTCAAATTACTGTGCAAACATGACTTGTTGATAAGAATTTAAGACTACTCCATCAACAGGAATCAAAATGGTTTAATAACATCTTCCTGCCAAGAGAACACACTGCACAAAGTCAGCAGTAACTTAGATTAAAAGATTCCCCCTACTGCAGGGAAAATGTTAAGTGTAATTCTAAAATGACTATGAAGAATTTGCCTTTAATTTCTTGTTTATGATTTGTAGCTTCAACTTCTTCCTTACCATTTTGTACTGGAGAAAATAGATTTCTGTACTATCCTAAATAGAGAAGCACACCAAATGGTTTCACATTTCAGTTACTGAGAGTATATTTTACTCTGTTCAGGTAAAAATAGGCAGCAGATCCAAACTTGAAATAATAGGCTGGATGGGCTGATTAAATCTGTGATCAACAATTTTCAACTCTTTGCTTGATAATTGGAAGAATTGCAAACGAAGGCAAGTTTATATGGTTGGTTTCAATTAAGGCTATTGTTTTGAGAGAATCAGACAGCTTGGTAATCAAGTTGTGAACTCTATGCATCTCTTAACGAACTAATTTAATCTGATTTCTCTTCAAAGGCTGTGTTCTGTATTACCAATTAACTATACCTCTCAGGTATCCCAGCTCCTCTACCCGGGGTCTGCTCTCTGGTTGATAATTATTTATTGGATTCAGTAAAGACATTGAATTTGCAAATGGATTCTTTTGGGGTTTGTATAGTATCAATAATAACAACCCCAGAGTCCTTTTGCTCAGTGAAATTATGTTTTTTAACAACAAGCTTTACACATTGAAATTAAGCAAAATTATTAACACTCATTTGAATGTTTAATAATTAATGATTTAAATAATTAAAATTAAAATACATGTAGAAAATGTATTTTTTCCCAGTCTTTACTGCATTATCTTTGTGTGTGTCTGTGTGTGTTTGCCTGTATGATTAACGACTTGTTTGTCGAGCTTCAAGTGGAAAAATTCCAGCAACGAAGACAAAAGTGAGTGATGAGAGAGTATTTCCAAACAGACCTCTCTTAAAATGGCTTTTCAGTAAAAGCCTTTGCCTCCACTTCTGCCCAGCTGCATTAAGTTGCGAGAAACATTTAATTTACTTTAGGATGCCAAGTACCTTGTCTTTTTCAAAGCTAAGGAAGTCTGGTTTTGTCGGACTTGCTGTCTTTTTTTTTTTTTTAATAGAAAGGACTTGCCAACTTTGAGAGGTAGTTACTCATTTCTTCAGATTCCAATTCTATTCGATTTCTTTTGTGTCTGTTCATCATCGGAGCTCCCTCTTATCTCAAAAGGTAAGCTTAAGTTTGGCCCTTTAGCCTCAGTTCCTGGAACAACATTAATGTTCCTAAATATCCGTGTTGACATCCAAAGGTCTGTAGCCTCTTTTCTTGGAAGGAATTTGATTCTTCCAATATTCAAATTGAACACTGTACTCTTATATGTGCAGAGCAGTAGATAGAAAAAGGGGAAAGGGGGCAATTTATCTTGACTCCAGTCAACAAGCTACACAAATTCATATGAAAAAAGTGAATCTGCAAAAAATGCATGGAGAAAAATTAGGTACACCAGCTATGTGTGATTTTTGCAGTTGATTTTCTACAGCATATCAACCCTGGCACCCCTCCAAAGCAGCCTTTGACCAGGAAATCACTATATGTACAACCTTGGAAAATTGCCTCAACAATAAAATATCTTAGACAGTGTATCTTCTTTTTGTTTGAAAAGCATATTTACGATTACGTGTTTATTAGGAGTTTATAATAGGGTATCCTACGTACTAAATGCCTCCCTCCCCAACACATATTCACACAAACACACACAGGAACAGTTTTAACTTCTATTTAAACCTGAGTTCTGGAGTAGATTATGGTTGTATTATAGATATGTAGTATCTTTGGATCTTTTTCAAGTATATCTTCCCATGTAATATCTGACCTAAAATAAAACAGTCATTCCTTTTTCTTTAAATATAACATTAATTGATAACCAGTTTTTAGTTGCAGAGAAGGCCTAACTCTAGAACAATTTACTAGGGAGAAAAAAGGAAGATAAAACGAATATTAAGACCATATTAAGAAGTGATAGGAAGAGGTGATGTAATTTTGTATTCTTTTCTAATGGAAACAGCTACTGACTTTGTGCCAGGCACTGTGATAAGCACTTTACACATATTATCTCATCTCATCCTCATTGCAACCCTGTGAGGTCGGTGTTATTATTTATCTCCTTTTTACAGATGGGGAACCTCAGGCTCCGAGAGATTAGGTGGCGTGCCCAAAGACATTCTACTAGTAAACAGCAGCATCCAAACTTGAACTTAACTTTCTAACTCCATAGTCTATGTTTATAACCCCTGTGGCTATATTATGGAAACATAAAAAAGGCTTCATTGGGAACCTGAGTTTGCTGCTTGTCTCTTTCATTATGTATTAGTGATCTAGGACTGAGCACTGGATAAAGACAGTGCTGCTTGAAGGAAGTAAACATCTGGAATGACCAGATGCTGTAGACTTTGCAATACACTTCCAAGTTATAGAACTATGTATTGTTAGAAGTGGAAGGGGGTTGTTGATCTACTTTTAAAGAGAAGCAATGGATTGGGACATGTTGGGATTCCCACTTATTCTGTAACCTTTATGGGGAAAGTTGATTTCTTACATAAAGACTCACGCTGACCATTTCTGTTCTTTGGGGTGCCTCCTTTATTGGTCCCACCATATACTGGGCACTTTGCCTTGCTACCCTGCATGTGGACCAAATCTTTGTTTGCCCACCAGCACAATGTCTTCCATATAGCAGATGTTCACTACTTACGTTGGTTTAGCAAGTATTTGTTAGGAACTTAGTATATATGAGGTATTGAGCAGACACTGAAGATGAATAACACATGCCCTTGAGGAGCTGACATTCGAGCAAACAGAGAGGCAAGGGTTCCACTATAGTGTGACAAGTGTTGAGATGGAGGTGGCCAGGCATGTTTGATGGGGATGCTGAAACCTTGAGTATGGTTCGGTGTCTGGATCTCATTCATCCACGCATCTGATATGCATATCCCATCTGAGGCATTCTCCCCTACATGGGAGCACATCCAATAAGAAGGCACTCACTTTTTACCAAGAAGAAGTTAAACTGCATTTTTCTAATCTACCAAATGCCATGTATTTTGACATTAAATCTATGAATGCAATGCAATTACATATTTCATTTGTAAATAAAACTTAAGTAGAGCTGTTGTTAGTATTGCTTGGCACCTCCAGAAATCATATTATATCTTAATAGAACTTAAAGGTTCTGGGATTCCTTCTGTGCCAAAATATATACCTAGGAATAAGCCTTTAAATTTTAGGTTATGTTTGTTCACTTTTGTGCCCATGGGAGGCAGTACAGAGTAGTGATTGACAGCAAGCATTCTAGAGCATGCCTGAATTTGACCCGGCTCTTCCACTCATCCACTGTATGACCTTGGACCAAATTACTTGTCTTTCAGTATCTCAGTTTCCTCATCTATAAAATGGGGGAAATGCTGGTATCTACTTCATAGGATTGTTATGAACAGTAAATAATGTACGTGAAAATGCTAAGGTTAGTGCCAGGCACGTAGTAAACACAGTGTGCATATTTCCTGTTATTATATTTTCAATTCATCTGAATTTTCATGCTTTATTACTCTGTTTTTCATAAATCATACACACTCACCTTTAAATGAAATTCAGATAATTAGAAATTGATGTGAACTTTTCTCTTACACAGAGTCTATAGTCCTTTGAGTCTTTTCACACCAAAAGCCGAGTAGGCTCTCTATTATCTCTGCTTGGAAACGAGAGGTCAACTTTGACATTCCTTTCTGCTCCTTTTACAAGGCCACAGCATTTTACAATAAATTACGTGACTATCTCCTATCAGTTATCTTGATAAAATTTCTGTAGCTCACGCACTAGCTTGTGCTAAGGGATCAATGCTGTTAGAATGTTTGATGTGTAGTTTAAAATCCCCAAGAAATAAAGCATACAACAGAGTTGGATTTACATTTCTTGACTGCATTGATGCCATTCTGTTTGCCAGTCTTGTGATTTATGTGGACATTTTTTTAGTCAGCCACTAGCATCATTGGCCAATATGCTGTCTAGGGGCCAGAATTTAGTGGTGACTTTCAGTCTCCTACTGCTGATAAAGGTTTTTGGCAGTGTTTTGGAATTCTGCTTGGCCAAAACAGTTGACAAATACAAAGTCATTTAGAATAATAATAAACTAACATCGAGATTACTGTTTTTGCCTTAGTTCACATTATTGTTAGCCTTTCATCTTTCTATATTATGTCACATTTATTATTTCTATTACAATGATGATATAGTCATTTTCAGGATTAAGCACATGAAAAAATGCTGAAAATGACAGGAAGGAGTGAGGGAGCCAGTTCGGCACAGAAAACAGAAGACTGGTGGGACTAGATGCTATACTAAGTGCAGCTCATCCGGGGTCCAGGGGAAATCCACTTTGTTCTTCCAGCCTTTATGGACCAAGTTGTTGCAATGTCCTCATCATTATACTTAGATTACAATTTTATCTTTGTCATTAAATGGAAACATACTAATATTGTGCCCACCAAGAAAGCTTCCTCAGTAGCAATAAGTAAATGGGTTAATTATAGCTTTCACATGTATGGTCATTATCAATTTTTAATCTGAAGTTCCCTTAAATAAAATATGTAAGCAGTGAAGTTGGGCTTAGAAATTTACCCACAAGTAGTCTTTATAACCTACTGTAATTATCTCTAGAAATCATCATGTGTTCAAGTGACTAACTCTCCAAAGTTTGTACTAAGATAAATAAACAGAAGCAGCAATAACCAGTTCCCTTGTATTTCCTAATCATTGGCATGCCTTTTAGTCATATTTTAGATTTAAGAAGGGCTCTGTCTCTCCCTAGGAATCCAAACTATGCTTTCTCTTATTTGGCTTCCTGGAAAATCTAAGCCTCCCTCTCGCTCAACAACTTAAGTTCAAACAAGCTTTTGTACATCCCTTTACACTGTGCACGTAATGTCAGGGGATCTGAGCATGTGGCATGCGTTAGCAAGCACCTAGCACAAAGTATCAGTGTGATAGTCCAGCAGTATACATCCGTATGGGCATATCTTACTGAAATATTTATTGGAATAATTCCTTATTAGTTGGTAAATAGGCACTGACCAGAGCACGCTTTCCACTGCTCACTTCCTGGTCACCCCCATGATTCAGGGGGAGAAAAAAAGGCAATTCCTAGCAGAGTAGCATCAGTCCTGCTTGGCTTGTGCCCATCCTAGAAGTGTTGTTTAATATTTTGGATATCATTCCTGGCTCATAGCCAATTGTGAGATCTATCCCTTTCCCACCACCCATGCCATTGGAGCTCTAAGACCTTCACGGTCTTTTCATGGACTGTTTCCTCCCGGTTGCATCTTAAATGCTAACTAGCATTCTGAGAGAAGAGTCATGTCCCATAAAGAGATGGGGCACTACTTCCAGACCTCAGCTTCTAAACAGACACTTGAGATCTCATGAAAGCCAGATCCTAAAGCTTTTGAACTGCCCTCATAGAGAAGCCCCCAAGCGCTCCCTAAGAGCATTCCAGAGCCCACGTCATTTGTATTTCAAGACACAAATCTAGCATGTTTGAGTTAACACCTTACACAGAGCAGTTGTCTGCTATGTTTTCTTTGATTGAATCTGGTTTTGTAAAACAGAAAATTTAATCAGTGTGTTTGTAGGGCAGGTAACAGAGGCAGTGGTACTCTTGAAGTCACAGCTAATAAATACTTGCCAGTGAGGAGGAAGACAGACAGACTATAAAAGTAGGCATGAGGATTCCAAGCACACAGGCATTTGGGACATTTAAAAAGTGCTCAACATTTCCTTCAAGGCATGACTAATGTTTCTTTGTAATGATGACCTAGAATTATCAGAAAAAGTATAACTTTTCTTTTTTTACTGTCTTAAGTCTAAGGAAGCAACAAAATTTTAAAAACATTTCAGAAAGATTTGTCTCCAGATCGATGATGAGACAAATATTCATGTTTAAGAGTTTTGTTTTTTGAGATCTCAATTTTATTGAATACCTCCTTGCCCGATAGTGTTCCAATAAATGAGGTGTTATTGTAACAAGACCCTAATGTGAACTTATGGACTTTTGTAATATCTGATGGGCCAGCAATATTAATAAAAATCATTTGTCATAGAAATTATAGCATTGAGAAAATTACTTTGGGACCAGAATCATTATCAAAAAGAGGTAGCTGCTTTCAGTTTAAGCACTTGCAAATTCATAGAGTTTGTTGGGGGGAAAGAATACAGAATATTAATCTTCTGTGTCCTCTTTTTCAATGAAATATAATTGAAGAATTATTTTCTCACTAATAGTAGTATAAGGCAGCCTGGTAAAAAAGAGTCTAAAACTGGTATCACCACTGAATTTTTGCGTGTGCACCTTTTTTTAAAAAATAAATATGCATTTGTATCTGGAGGGAAGATTATTTTCTTTCATCAGTATCATACACACTCCAAAATATTTGTTCATTGTTTAGAAATAGAAATGTGGGCTAAAAGTAGAATAAAGATGAACACTTTACAATGTTTTTTGAGTTTCAGTTTGCCAGTGGAAGTTTTTCCAAATAACAGTAACACTTTGCTTATGCAAGGATTTTCAAGTTCTGTGTGGATGGAATGCTCGTGCTACCCTGTGTTAGAGGGAGTAATCTCCTGAAAAGAATACCATACAGATGGAAATGTCGCTTGTGTGTGCTTAGCGGAAAACCGCATGCATTTTCTTCAGAAGCAGAGCTTTCAAAGTTAAGTTCAGCTTTGTATCATTCACAGTATAATGAGCAACAAATATTCTAATTTATTTAAAAGAGTTACTGCTATCATAACAAAATAAATACATAGTAGTTTACAAGATGTGCCCTAAATAGAGTTTTCTAGGTGCAAATATATATACTCAAAGTAATTTACTCGAGGGAGGCTTTTTGATTGGCTCTATGTTAGAATTCGATATTTACACTAACATGTATTTGTGAAAACCTACTGTGCACTCAGCACTAAAAAGTCTGTTTTAGCTCCCTTTTTTCTGCATTACTCCCTTCCCTTTTCTTTTTTGATCCTGTTTTATCATTTCAGCTTACAGCTGCTTTTAGGAAACGGCATTTCTGTTGCATCAGATAGTTTTTAAAGCATGCTCTTCTTACCTCTGCTTAGCATAACTGGTATATTTGGATAGCAAACACAGTATACCATCTTTAGTAGGTACAGCACTATTCCACTTATTACTAATCGTTTTCTTGATTTATCTATTGGTATGAATAACCTAGTAAAGAAATGGAATATGCAATGAGTTGTTTTCTCAGGTTTTAAGTCTCATTTCTAGTTCCTACTAGATGTGAAAATTGAATGTTCTTCCATTCTTTATGTTATCAACCTTTGCAATTCTAAGGAGCAGATTTTCTTGATTTTAGCTAGCATTATAAGATATATTTAATTTTGAATTTACATTGTAAGATCATCATTTTCCTTTTACTGAGGGTTGTTGATACATTTTGTGAAATACAGTGAACTGTTAAATGGAACTCAACTGTCTGAAACCCACAATCAATAAGAATTTTATCTGCATTTGGTCATTAGGAGAAATAAAATATGAATTTACCAGAGATTATAAGAAAAAAAACTACCTGTGTTGTAGTCTAAGGTCAATTCATATTCAAGCCAAACCCCAACAGCTTCTATTAACCTTGAGAAGAATTGATGTCCAGGAATGCTGGCCTTTAGCCATTATAATATCTCTAGTAATGAAAGAAAGATTTAGTTAGGTTTACTGTATGTTGTTTATTAAGACCAAAAGCAAAAAATAAAAAAAAGGGGGACATGTATTGAAAAGATTTCTCCCAAAGTGGTTTCTAGTAACCATGACTTTTAAAAAGGATCACCCAGGGCTTCCCTGGTGGCGCAGTGGTTGAGAGTCTGCCTGCCGATGCAGGGGACACGGGTTCGTGACCCGGTCTGGGAAGATCCCACATGCTGCGGAGCGGCTGGGCCCGTGAGCCATGGCCGCTGAGCCTGCGTGTCCCGAGCCTGTGCTCCGCAACGGGAAAGGCCACAACAGTGAGAGGCCCGCATACCACAAAAAAAAAAAAAAAAGTAAGTAAATAAATAAAAAGCAAATAAATATAAAAAAATAAAAAGGATCACCCAGTGTTTTTGTTAATTGAATCTATTTTATATGAGCTATAGATTTTGGACAATAGTGTGCTTTATCTTTTCATAAAACTGATGAAGAAAAGCTATTTCTTCTCATGCAGTCATTTTATTTTTTAGAAGATGTTGGGGGTAGGAGTTTATTAATTTATTTATTTTGGCTGTGTTGGGTCTTCATTTCTGTGCGAGGGCTTTCTCTAGTTGTGGCAAGCGGGGGCCACTCTTCATTGCGGTGCGCGGGCCTCTCACTATCGCAGCCTCTCTTGTTGCGGAGCACAGGCTCCAGACGCGCAGGCTCAGTAGTTGTGGCTCATGGGCCCAGTTGCTCCGCAGCATGTGAGATCTTTCCAGACCAGGGCTCGAACCCGTGTCCCCTGCATTAGCAGGCAGATTCTCAACCACTGCGCCACCAGGGAAGCCCCAGTCATTTTTTATGTTCACAATTTAATGCCAGATTATTCTCCTCTTATCCCTTAAAAAAATTTCAGCCAACCTCTTTTTAGGTACAGTGATGGCTGGACCTTTGTTTAATTTACCATCTATACAGATCATGTTTGTTTGATTGATTATGAATGAGAAATCCACTCATTTTCTAAATCTTATCCATTGATAGAAATTGCTGTGCAATTGATTCAGCTGTAATAATATGAATGTATTTTAAATTCTACCAAAGTGAGAAAAGCAGTTATTGTAAAGACATAGCCTTAGTTATTTGGTGACATTTTTGAGATATTACATATTTCTTCCTAAATTATGCTTGTACAGCTAGCCTTATTCAGGCAAGCCACTATGCTTTCAATTCTGTTAGCTGACACTAGGTCGTGCCTGTTTGTAAATTGTAACCATCTGGGCTTCCCACGTGTGAATAACAGTGAGAATAGGTTTATAGTACACAAGTGAATCAGATTTTTTCAATGAAAATTAATTATTAAAATGATCAATATAAATATTCCATCAGTTACCTATTATAGACAGGTTGATACACCATTTCTAGTAATATTTAAGGAAATGAAAGTGCATGACTATGAGTACCTTTCTCCCATCAAACTTTGTTATTAATAACCTCATATGCTTTCTTTGGTTTTTTCCTTTAGGGAGAATTTTTCTCTTCCTTTTAACTTTGTGTATTAAGAAGCTTTGGGCTATATGCCTTTATACAGCTTCCCATAGGCTTTCTGCTTATAGCTTTCTCTTCTACTGCCCTAGTTAATTGCTTTGCTGCTAGTTCTAGTTGCCCTAAATGACTAAGGTCTGATTTCTTTAGGTCTCAGATGAAGTATTATTTCTTGGCACTTTTTATATAGGAAAGAACCATGTCATGTATTCAGTACAGTCTCACTAGTTTTAACCCCCTTTTAGCCAGCAGTCATAAGATTCTATCCCTTACCCAACAACACACAGACACACACACACACGCGCGCGCGCGCGCACACACACACACACACACACACACCCCCGAGTGCGTGCACCCTTCCCTCCCTTCATGCATTGGCTTCCAGCAGTATAATATACACATGTAGATAAGTGGCTGTAACTTCTTTTAGTCTCTGAAAAATCCCGTGGTGGTCTCTCTTCCACCAGCTAGCTGCCAGCCACTGTCACTAATTCTAACTCCTGCTTTCCTTTGGACTTTGATGCTTGGATTGTTTTAAAAGCTAATTTGCATCAAATAGTAAAGATCATCTATTAACTTCCCTAGCAAGTTCCTGGCAGTTTTATAGTCTGCTTTGTAAAAAGATGCCATTACTCTATTTCTTCTGAACCTTTGAAAGCATTTATTTCAACTTCCCTTTCAATAAATAGAATGGTTTTAAGTAGAGACATAGTGGCTTCAGTTATGATCACATGTGTTCTCATGCTGTGAAAATTAAGAGTTTAAATATGAAGAGAAAGAAGAAAGAGAGAGAGAATGATACTGATGGAGGAAGGGAAGAAGGGAGGAAAGAGAGACACACAGAGAGAGAGACAGAGACAGAGAGAGAAACAGAAAGAAAGAAAGAAAGAAAGAAAAGAAAGAAAGAAAGAGAAAGAAAGAAAAGAAAGAAAGAAAGAAAGGAAAGAAAGAAAGAAAGAAAGAAAAAAAAGAAAAGAAAGAAAGAAAGAAAGAAAAAGAAAGATATTAAAACTTCTCCAAGATGTAGAACAAAGTATTCAATTTTGGTTGTTAGAACTGAGCTCCTGTGCTGGCTGTGTCACTAACTTTCTTGTAACTGTGACCAAGTGATTTCTCATTTATAGTCCTGTTATCTTGTCTGGAAAATGAAGGAATTGGCCTGTAGATCATCATTGCCCACATTGTGAGTCTGTGACTCAGGCTCGTATTAAAGCAAAAATGTGGGGAATGTATCTTAGCTTCAGGTCTGCTTGAGTTCATGACTAAACAACTCAACTACCAGTAAAAGGCACAGATTTTTATGTGTAATAAAAATGTATAGGTTCACTCTTTCTCCTCTCCTTTCCTGCATTGCCTGGACCTGCTGCTGTCAAGGCAGTGCTTCACATTTGGGAGACACTGGTAGATATAACACTTTCATATTCACACTAAAGGAAAACAGGAACCCTGGGATGCTTATTTCTTTCATTCACATAGACACAGTCATTCTGATTTACAAGAAATATTACCTTTGGATAAGAGAGAGTATTCTAAGAGGGCACAGCTTCTCTCTGTATTTCTAGGAGTTTGTGGTTATAAAGCAAGGGACATTCAGAACTTAGTCGTATGCTACCTCTAATAATTTGGAGAGGTGAGTTGTCTCCTCAAATAGATTATAAACTCCTTGAGGGAAGAGAATCTATCTTATATGCATTTTTTTTGTCGCTCAAAGACCAAATGCAGTGCTATGCACATAGCCTACAAGTTAGCAGTGCACTTCCTCTCTCTGACAAAAAGTTACTGACTCATGGCATCTTAGCCTCGTATGGTGATTTTGATGTTTCTAGTCCAACTTCCCATTCAGTGTGATAGAAACCCAGTGCAGAGGAGCGCACCACCTAGCAAAGCAGGTCAGTGCACTGTTGGACAGTTCAAGCTCTGAGCTGGTCCTTCACTGTGTTGAGCTAACATGTGTCTCTCTATATATTTTCACCCCTAGATCCTTCTGGAGAAACAGAAAACAAGTCAACTGCTTGCCTTTATATTGTTCATCTCCAGAGTTCCTCATTTCCTAAGTATTTATATAAGGAACTTGATGGCTTCAGAGTAAATACATAGCAAAACATTAAAAAAATTTTTTTAGCCATTGTAGTCATGGGATGAGGTTTGTGAGATTCCTATTTCCATATTGAACAAAATGAATTCTGATGATTTATTTCAGAAGCACTTTTTAGTGCCAAGCACTCTTCAGAGTGCTTTATAAATATTAACACACTTTAATCTACAATCCAACCCTGTGAGATTGATACTGTTATTGACACCATTTTATGGATGAGGAAACTGAAGTACAGATGATTTAGATAACTTGCCCAAGATCTTTCATCTGGTAAGAGGTAAGATTATGAATAAGGGCTTCTTGTTCCAAAATCCTATTCTCAACCACTAGGCAAAGATGGGATATCTTTTAGGGTTTTTTTAAATTTATTTTTTAAGCTGGGTCATTTAATTTTTTTCTCTTTTTCATTCCCATAAATTAGTACTTAGCTGTTTAAAGTTTCCAATTTTTCATGAGACTTATTTAAAATTGTTTCCTTTTTAAAGGTCTGGAAAAGGTACTGCTTAAAGATCTTTCATTTATTGTTTGTTTTTGCCACCTTGAAGCACTATACCTTTATTTTGATTATATAAAACTTTTTCCGATGTAGTTAACTGATGTTGCTAATATCTGGGAAATTTCTACGCCAGTCTCTAAGGATGCTGTTACATCAGCTCTGTTTTCTGTCCCTAGGGAAGCTCTACTTTTTTCCATCTAGGTCTTTTGCACTCTCCTACACTGAATTTATTTAAATGTTTGCTTTGGCTCAAGCCTAAAACATCAAATAAATACCATAATTTGCTCATTTATATATTTTTCACTTTCTTTAAATTCCTAACAACTGTCCTACCATGTCTAAAACCAGTTCTGTGTCATTAACCTGGATCTTGGATTTTTGGAGTGCCTACCTCACACCAGGGATTTTCACATCTGTCATATGATTTAATCCTGCAAGGAAACTGAGATGCTGAGGTTAAATATCTTGACCAAAGGTCAAATCCAGGTCTTTGTGATTCTAAAGCTCATTCTATACAGTCCAGAACAACTAGCCTTTCTTCACTTTCCTGGGCCTTAGTTTTCTCATCTGTGCAATGAAAACAAATGGATTGAGAGCCTATTAAGCGTCACGTACCAGGCTAGGTCCTGCGCAAAAGTGGTTCACAGAAATAGCTACACAACTATGACATAATAAGCTCGTGGCGGAGAGTTCTGTTTGAGCACCCGGTGATGCCTTCTTCTTGGTAGAGGTGAGAAGCTGCCCCTAGAGGAAAAAGTGAGATTTCTCCCTTTCTAAAGAAGCACATTCTATAATTCTATTCTACCATAAAATAGATACATTGAAAAAAATCATGTTGTACTCTTCTTTCTATAAACAGGTTTAAGTGTGTGGCATCACAATTATAGTTTGCTAGACTACTAAAGTCCATGAGAAGAGGAACCATGTCCAGTGCCTTGTATATAGTACTTAATACATATTTGGAGGATGAATGAAGGAAAAAAGACATTTTTGTAAATATATGGACTCTTACCTACACACGACTGACAATTCAAAGATTTTTTAATGAGTAACTACTATCTTATGCCTACTGCCACCTCTGTTATTTATATAATTTTCAACTCAGCTAACACTTATTGAGAACCTAGTTGTGCTAGGTACTGTGCTAGGGAAGGTAACAGTGAACGTACCTACAGCTCTAGCAATGTTTAATTCAAATTAGCATTGTTCTTGAATGCAGTTGTAGAATGTAGAACAGTTTTAATAGAATGGTGGAGATGGAATCCATCTTGTAGTGAGTGCAGGAGTGATTGAGAGTGAGGAAGAGGAGGAATCAGTTTGAAGATATTCCAGCAATGAAGGCTTAGGAAGCCTTCCTTGAGAGAGAGGCAGAGCTGAACTGTAGAAAAGTTGCATGGATGTTTGTGGGAGAGACAGAATTGCAGCTCAAGAGATCATGGGAAGGGCTTCCCTGGTGACACAGTGGTTAAGAATCCGCCTGGTTCAAGCCCTGGTCCGGGAAGATCCCACATGCTGCGGAGCAACTAATCCCGTGCACCACAACTACTGAGACTGCGCTCTAGAGCCCGCAAGCCACAACTACGGAGCCCGCGAGCCACAACTACTGAAGTCTGTGCCCCTAGAGCCCATGCTCTGCAACAAGAGAAGCCACCGCAATGAGAAGCCCACACACCACAACAAAGAATAGCCCCCACTCGCTGCAACTAGAGAAAGTCCGTGCACAGCAATGAAGACCCAACACAGCCAGAAATAAATAAATAAATTTATTTTTTTTAAAAGAAATAATGGGAAGATTCCTGAGAAACATGGTCACTCACGGAGTGAATGAGTTCCTGAGGATATTATGGTTTGGCCTATTCATCAGTAACCTTGTGGGCCTAAACATAAGGTTTTTTTAAATGAAAGTTATATAACATCTGGATTCCTGAAATCATGTCACCTATCCACTAAGATTATCTTTTCCAATTTTTTTTGAAATTTTAAAAATAAAATGCAAACACGAGGAGCTGTGGCTTATCTGTGTTTATACCCTTGACATCTAGTTATGTGTCCCTGAAGTTAGTCCTTAATAAATGTTTGTTTGAAGAATGTATTTATGAAAGAGAAGTTATGGAGAACTACTATCAATATGTATTCAATAACTGGATATGAGCCATCTACCTGAATGGTTTAGAGTCCTTCATTTACTTACCTGAAGGTAATGAGCTAGATTTGATCTTTCAGGATTACTTGCAACTCTAGCATTCTTAAAGTCTTTATCCTTTGATGAACGAGTCTTGTTTGACTTTTGACAAACCTAATAACCCAAGCTGTATTGTTTCAGTGATTACTAATGTGAAAGTTGTTTTGTTCCTTGAGGCTTGAATGGTTTTAGTGGAACAAGTACATGTGATTGATGATATCATCCGTATTTGGACCCTGGGAATTTAAGTTCAGTTTTATGTCAGTGTGAGTTGAAGAAGTTTCTGTTATGCTGAGAACTTTATGATCTTTTGTGAGATATACTGTTATTTAAGATAGAATCAAGGCATTTTGGTTTCCTTCACTGATACATTGAATTATATGGCAGTCCAATTTAATCATTTTAGTCATTCAGTACTTGGTGATATAGATGATATCATGTTAACCTAATTTCCTCATCATTCCTATAAGGTATACTCACATGATTTTAAACTGATGAACACAACATGGTAACTACAGTATAGAATTTATCAGTTTTAATGGGATTCCGTTCACCTGAGTATAAATGTAAATGCTCTCTTTAATCCAATATTTAAGCCATTACTCCTTCTCCTCCTTTTTTGCTTGGCCATTTAAAAATGAGTCGATTTTTTGAATGATTCTTATCTATAGGTATTTTCTTAGTTTCCATATATGTTCGTGCTTACCTTAGTGTACAGACTTCCTTGCTGGTTTGACTTCAGCATTTTCCTTGAGTTTTATTTTCAAATCCTGCTTTCTTTTCAGGCTCTTACTCAGATCATGTCGTGAAATCCTCATGTGGAGAAATCTTTTTTATTTTGTCTTCTCCTTTTGATTTGCATACTCCAGGTTTTGATATAACAAGCTTACAAATTAGCAACAGAGAGAGTTTTAATAGGTGCTGGCTACTTTGCTATAGTATTATAGCTTCACAGTTTTTTCATAATTTCTCAATCTTGGTTCAAAGTTTTCACTTTGATTTGGATAAGCATTTTTTTTTGTAGAGAGTTTTATTATTGGGGGAGGGATTTAGTATGCCCAAAGGCTTTTATGCTTCCCTTCTGCCAGCTGGATGCCAGATTTCTGGACCACATGTTCTTTTGAATGGGAGATTTTAAACCCAATGTGTCAAGCATTTTCTAACTTATTTGCCAGACATGCATGAAAAGATATATTCAAAAAATTATAAGCAATTCAGGATCCTCTGGCTTCCATGGATAGGAAGTAATGAGCTTTCATATTGTAATTACAGGAAGCTGGGAAGAAAATTGAGAAACTGGAGATTTTTAAATTAGTGCCCATAGCTCTATTATTATGACATCTGAGAACTTTAAATATTGAAAAACTCAATACTACTATTTGGTGACAAGTCTGGAACTGAGATTTGTGACAGATTTTGTTTTGAAATTAGACTTTAACATTGCTCCCTAATATTATCTACTTCATAGAGTATTGGGATGATTGAATGAGATAATGAATATAAAACTCTTAACACAGTGTCTGGCACAGAATACGAGCTCCATAAATGTTAAGTATTATTAACCTCTAGAAATACCAGTTGTTTAATAACTAAGATACCACTTTAGAATACATCATTAAATCTGCTCAGCAAAGCAAATTTATCCTTCTTATTGTGTTTTAGTGGTTATTTTGTGAACCCTAAACTCACTTTTGGAATTTTTACTCAGTAAAATTCCCAGTGTCTCAATTGATTTGAAATTGATATAGAGAATATTCTTAATGGAATAGTTGGTATTTATGTTTATCCTGACCACAGAGGATAGCAGGAGAAATGGACTCTCATAGGTAGAAATAGGAAAAGAGAAGCCAAAACCAAACATTTGGTTAGCAGGAGAAATATGCCAGATCATATGTTTTGGCTAGCAACAGACTGTGGCCGGGAGGGTCAGTCAGATGGTTATAAGCAGGTACACTGATTCTGATTCTAAAAGGTTTTAGAAATTAAAGAAGACCAGGTAGACCATCATAGAAAAGTAGAGTCTAAAGTTTGTCTACAGTAGAGAGGCAGTTGGGACAAAATCATGTGTGTAAAGAAGGTGGTGGTCTCTGAAACTGAAAGAGGGTGTCAAGGCAGTTGCACTGAAATTAATGGAAGACACAGACTCACAGGGGTCAATAAATCCTTATAATATCAGTGGCAAGGGACTGCCTTTCCCCAGGGATTCAAAGCTTCAGAGAGTGCCCTTCTGGTTTTCAGCAATGTGAAATTCATCCATAGCCAGGAATTAAGCTCAAACATGGATATGTGCTGTCAGTGAAAGAAACTAAATGAATCAGGACAATTGGGTTAAACTTTGGGAATCTGCCCACTCATTCTGACCGCAGATGGACAAGGTATCAGATATGATGAAATCGGACCATGTGCTCTTCGTGTGTACACTAACAGTTTCAGGCATTTTAGCCAAGTAGATGAACCATTCTGGGCCACTGTTCAAGGTTGAAATAATCAATAGGTTACTTTGCTCCTCATTGGCTTTGATAATTATTTTTACTTTATTTTATTTTATTTTATGTATTTATTTTATGTATTTATTTTTGGCTGTGTTGGGTCTTCGTTGCTGTGCACGGGCTGTCTCTAGTTGCGGCGAGCGGGGGCTACTCTTCGTTGCGGTGCACGGGCTTCTCATTGCAGTGGCTTCTCTTGTTGTGGAGCACGGGCTCTAGGAGCACTGGCTTCAGGAGTTGTGGCTCGCAGGCTCTAGAGCTCAGGCTCAGTAGTTGTGGTGCACAGGCTCAGTTGTTCCGCGGCATGTGGGACCTTCCCAGACCAGGGATCGAACCCCTGTCCCCTGCATTGGCAGGCAGATTCTTAACCACTACATCACCAGGGAAGCCCTGGCTTTGATAATTCTGCTGTGACCACATTTACAGTTATTTGGGGTATTTTCATATTTGATGTGGGCTTGATTTTTCTATACCTTCCTTTTAAAATCTGAAATCTGGATTTAAGTTATATACCTTACAGAAGTAGGAACATAAGTTATTTCCCCATTTATTGAGGCAAACCAGAGTTGAAATTGATAGATTTCACAGAACTGTTCTTATAGAAGATGAGTATTACATTTCAGGGTTTAGGTGTTGCTTTCCATTTTCATGGTACAATTGAAGCAATCTTCTTCCTCGCCCCCCTCTGCTTTGGGAGTTTTGTAATCTTTCCTTTGAGATTTGTTGAGATTGACTGAACGATAGAGGAGAACTATTCTATCTGGGCCAGGAAGACAACTTTATAATGACAGTATTATAGTTACACACCTTTCTTTAGTGTTAGCAAGGGCATTGACTACTTGTCCAAAATTCAGTTAAAAGGTGTTAAAAAGACAGCCCATTTTACATTTTCTCTAAATTTTTCTATAAAGAGACACCCATAATTTCCAATCCAGTATAAATCACTCTGAAATATCAAGAGAAAAGTGGAATTCTTATTTTAGAGGCTGTTAAGGATACTCTCAGGCCAGTGTGAAGTTTGGGAAATGTAGAACTTAAGATTCTGACCTGTCTGTGCTCTGAACTCTTCACTCCTAATTCTTTTTTTAAAATTCAATTTATTTAAACAAACAAAAATATTCACCCATTTCTCCCACTCCCATCCCCCACCTCTGGCAGCCATCAATCTGTTCTCTATATGTATGAACACTTGGATTTTATGTGTGTGTGTGTGTGTGTGTGTGTGTGTGTGTGTGTATTTTTTCCCACATGTAAGAGAAACCATATGGTATTTGTCTTTCTCTGTCTGACTTATTTCACTTACAATAAAGCCCTCAAGGTCCATCCATGTTGTCACAAATGGGAAGATTTCATTCATTTTTATGGCTGATAATATTCCATTATATCTACTTATATATCACAATTTCTTTATCCATTCATCCATCCATGGACACTTGGGTTGTTTCCATACCTTGGCTACTGTAAATAATGCTGCAGTGAACACGGAGGTGCATATATCTTTTCAAATTAGTGTTTTCGTTTTCTTTGAATAAATACCCAGAAGTGGGATTGTTGTATCATATGGTAGTTCTATTTTTAATTTTTTGAAGAACCTCCATACTGGTTTTCATGGTGTCTGTACCAATTTACATTCCCACCAACAGTGCACTAGGATTCCCTTTTCTCCACATCCTCACCAACATTTGTTGTTTCTAGTCTTTTTGATAATAGCCATCCTGACTGGTGTGAGGTGGTATCTCGTTGTGGTTTCTCTGATGGTTAATGTTGTAGAGCATCTTTTCATGTATCTGTTGGCCATCTGTATATCCTCGTTGGAAAAATATCTATTAAGATCTTCTGCACATTTTAAAATCAGATTATTTGGGGGTTTTTTGGCTATTGAATTGTATGAGTTCTTTATATATTTTGGATATTAGCCCTTTATCAGATATATGCTTTGCAAATATTTCCTCCCATTCAGTAGGTTGCCTTTTTATTCCATTGGTGGTTTCCTCTGCTGTGCAGAAGCTTTTTATTTCGATGTAGTCCTACTTGTTTATTTTTGCTTTTGTTGCGTTCACTTTTGGTGTCAGATTCAAAAAAACCATTGCCAGGACCTATGTCAAGGGGCTTATTACTACCTATGTTTTCTTCTAGGAGTTTTATGGTTTCAGGTCTTATACTCAAATCTTTAATCCATTTTGAGTTAATTTTTCTGTGTGGTGTAAGATAGTGGTTTAGTTTCGTTATTTTGCATGTGGCTGTCCAATTTTCCCAACACTGTTTATTGAAGACACTATCCTTTCCTCACTGTACATTCTTGGCTTCTTTAGTCATAAATTAACTGACCATATATGAGTGGGTTTATTGATGGGCTGTCTATTCTATTCCATTGATCTATGTATCTGTTTTTATGCCAATACCATTAATTACTATAGCTTTGTAATATAGTTTGAAATCAAGGACCATGGTGTGGTGCCTCCAGCTTTGTTCTTTCTCAAGATTGCTTTGGCTATTTGGGGTCTTTTATGGTTCCATATAAATTTTAGGACTGTTTTTCTATTTCTGTAAAAAATCTCATTGGAATTTTGGTAGGGATAGTATTGAACCTGTATATTGCTTTGGCGAGTATGGACGTTTTAACAATATTAATTCTTTCAATCCATGTGCACAGAATATCTTTTTATTTATTTCTGTCTTCTTCAATTTCTTTCATTAATGTCTTATAGTTTTCAATATATAGGTCTTTTACCTCCTTGGTTAAATTTATTCCTAGGTATTTTATTCTTTTTGATGCAATGGTAAATAGGATTGTTTTCTTTTTTTTTAAACATCTTTAATGGAGTATAATTGCTTTGCCATGGTGTGTTAGTTTTTGCTTTATAACAAAGTGAATCAGTTATGCATATACATATGTCCCCATATCTCTTCCCTTTTGCATCTCCCTCCATCCCACCCTCCCTAGCCCACCCCTTTGGTGGTCACAGAGCACTGAACTGATCTCCATGTGCTATGCAGCTGCTTCCCACTATCTATCCATCTTACGTTTGGAAGTGTATATATGTCCATGCCACTCTCTCACTTTGTCCCAGCTTACCCTTCCCCCTCCTTGTATCCTCAAGTCCATTCTCTAGCAGGTCTGTATCTTTATTCCCGTCTTGCCCCTAGGTTCTTCTGACCATTTTTTTCTTTTCTTTTTTAGATTCCATATATAAGTGTTAGCATATGGTATTTGTTTTCCTCGTTCTGATTTACTTTACTCTGTGTGACAGTCTCCAGGTCCATCCACCTCACTACAAATAGCTCAGTTTCATTCCTTTTTATGGCTGAGTAATATTCCATTGTATATATGTGCCACATCTTCTTTATCCATTCATCTGTTGATGGACACTTAGGTTGCTTCCATGTCCTGGCTATTGTAAATAGAGCTGCAGTGAACATGTTGGTACATGACTCTTTTTGAATTATGGTTTTCTCAGGGTATATGCCCAGCAGTGGGATTTTTGGGTCGTATGGTAGTTCTATTTTTAGTTTTTTAAGGAACCTCCATACTATTCTCCATAGTGGCTGTACCAATTTACATTCCCACCAACAGTGCAAGAGGGTTCCCTTTTCTCCACACCCTCTTCAGCATTTATTGTTTGTAGATTTTTTGATGATGGCCATTCTGACCAGTGTGAGATGATATCTCATTGTAGTTTTGATTTGCATTTCTCTACTGATTAATGATGTTGAGCATTCTTTCATGTGTTTGTTGGCAATCTGTATATCTTCTTTGGAGAAATGTCTATTTAGGTCTTCTGCCCAGTTTTGGATTGGGTTGTTTGTTCTTTTGATACTGAGCTGCATGAGTTGCTTGTATGTTTTGGAGATTACTCATTTGTCAGTTGCTTCATTTGCAAATATTTTCTCCCATTCTGAGGGTTGTCTTTTCATCTTATTTATGGTTTCCTTTGCTGTGCAAAAGCTTTGAAGTTTCATTAGGCCCCATTTGTTTATTTTTGTTTTTATTTCCATTTCTCTAGGAGGTGGGTCAAAAAGGATCTTGCTGTGATTTATGTCCTAGAGTGTTCTGCCTATGTTTTCCTCTAAGAGTTTGATGGTGTCTGGCCTTACATTTAGGTCTTTAATCCATTTTGAGTTTATTTTTGTGTGTGGCGTTAGGGAGTGTTCTAATTTCATTCTTTTACATGTAGCTGTCCAGTTTTCCCAGTACCACTTATTGAAGAGGCTGTCCTTTCTCCACTGTATATTCTTGCCTCCTTATCAAAGATAAGGTGACCATATGTGTGTGGGTTTATCTCTGGGCTTTCTATCCTGTTCCATTGATCTATATTTCTGTTTTTGTGCCAGTACCATACTGCCTTGATTACTGTAGCTTTGTAGTATAGTCTGAAGTCAGGGAGCCTGATTCCTCCAGCTCCGTTTTTTGTTCTCAAGATTGCTTTGGCTATTCGGGGTCTTTTGTGTTTCCATACAAATTGTGTTCTAGTTCTGTGAAAAATGCCAGTGGTAGTTTGATAAGGATTGCATTGAATCTGTAGATTGCTTTGGGTAGTAGAATCATTTTCACAATGTTGATTCTTCCAATCCAAGAACATGGTATATCTCTCCATCTATTTGTATCAACTTTAATTTCTTTCATCAGTGTCTTATAATTTTCTGCATACAGGTCTTTTGTCTCCTTAGGTAGGTTTATTCCTAGGTATTTTATTCTTTTTGTTGCAATGGTAAATGGGAGTGCTTTCTTAATTTCACTTTCACATTTTTCATCGTTAGTGTATAGGAATGCAAGAGATTTCTGTTCATTAATTTTGTGTCCTGCTTCTTTAGGATTGTTTTCTTAATTACTCTTTCTGATACTTTATTATTAGTGTATAGAAACACAGCAGACTTTTGTGTATTGATTCTGTATCCTGCAGCTTTACTGAATCCACTTATTTGTTTTAGGAGTTTTCTGATGGAATCTTTAGAGTTTTCTATATGTAATATCATGTCATCTGCAAATAGCGACTGTTTTACTTCTTCCCATCCAATTTGGATTTCTTTTATTTCTTTTTCTTGAATAATTGCTCTGGGTAGGATTCCCATTACTATGTTGAATAAAAGTTTCTGAAAATGGGCATCCTTCTCTGGCTCCTGATATTAGCAGAAAAGCTTTAAGCTTTCAACCATTGAGTTGTTATATATGTCCTTTACTGTGTTCCTCTCTACCCACTTTGTTGAGAGTTTTTATCATAAATGGGTGTTGAATTTTGTCAAATGCTTTTTCTGCATTTGTTGAGATGATCATATGATTTTTATCCTTCATTTTTTTTTTGTTTTGCTTTTTTTGCGGTACGCGGGCCTCTCACTGTTGTGGCCTCTCCCGTTGCAGAGCACAGGCTCTGGAAGCGCAGGCTCATCAGCCATGGCTCACGGGCCCAGCCGCTCCACGGCACGTGGGATCCTCCCGGACTGGGGCACGAACCCGTGTCCCCCACATTGGCAGGTGGACTCTCAACCACTGCGCCACCAGGGAAGCTCCTTCATTTTGTTAATGTTGTGTACCACATTGACTGATTTGCAGATGCTGAACCATCTTTCCATCCCTGGAATAAATCCCACTTGATCTTGGAGTATGAACCTTTTAATATATTGTTGAATTCAGTTTCCTAATATTTTGTTGAGAATTTTTGTATCTATGTTCATCAGGGAAATTGGCCTGTAATTTTCTTTCCTTGTGGCATTTTAAAATGTATTTATTTATTTAGTTAGTTAGTTAGTTTTGGTTGTGTTGGGTCTATGTTGCTGTGCGTGGGCTTTCTCTAGTTGCAGCGAGTGGGGGCTACTCTTTGTTGCGGTGTGCAGGCTTCTCATTGTGGTGGCTTCTCTTGTTGCGGAGCATGGGCTCTAAGCGCACAGGCTTCAGTAGTTGTGGCACGTGGGCTCTAGAGCACAGGTCTTCAGTAGTTGTGGTGCATGGGCTTAGTTGCTTCACGACATGTGGGATCTTCCTGGACCAGTGCTCAAACCCATGTCCCGTGCATTGGCAGGCAGATTCTTAACCACTGCGCCACCAGGGAATCCTGTTGTGGCATTTTTGACTGGTTTTGATATTAGGGTAATGCAGGCCTTGTGAAATGAGTTTGGAAGACTTCCATTCTCTTCTATTTTTTTGGAAGAGTTTGAGAAGGATTGATATTAATTCTTTGAATGTTTGGTAGAATTCACCAGTGAAGCCATCTGGTCCTGGACTTTTGTTTGTTGGGAGGCTTTTGATTACTGATTTGATCACCTTATTTGTTATTGGTATGTTCTTGTTTTCTATTTCACCATGATTTGGACTTAGTAGGTAGTATGTTTCTAGGAATTTATCCAGTATTTCTAGATTGTCCAATTTGTTAGCATATAATTCCTCATAGTACTCCCATAATCCTTTGTATTTCTGTGACATCAGTTGTAATATCTACTCTTTTATTTCTGATTTTGCGTCGTCTCCCTATTTTTTCTTGATGAATAATTCTTTACTAAAGTACCCAGCTTTCCAATTAACTCTAGGCCGTTAGCTTACAGATATGTCACAGTTGTGTATAATATGAATGTGAAATAATGCCTCTAGCAACAGTAACTTCAGACATAGATGATAGAACTCTTGTGTATACTTGCTTAAGAAATTTACTTTCCCAGAAAACTCCCTTCAAGTCTTACTAGAACTTTTGGCATTGATGTATTAAATTACTTGGTCCTTGAAATCAGGGTACCTTTGGTCCTCTCCCAACTTTTTTAGCCATAAAGCTTTTTTCCTCAATCTTTTACTAGTCTTATAAGTGCTCCTAATAAGGATTGGAGGCTTTGTACTGAGATTGAGAATCTGAATTTATTGGGCATAATACCAGTGATGAAGTCAGGTAAGGAAGCCCTCACTGGATGCTTACTAGATACAGTGATGAATCCCTTTACATGATCAAATCACTTAGATGCTAGTTTAGTTTACCTCTCTGACAAATAGTCATACTTATGTGACTCACAAATTTGACTAGAGAGTTACTTGAGCTGTTCAAGTATTTAAAGGATAAATAAACATTTTGTGATAGCTTCTGATGATTGTTTTCCAATGTGTGTGTGTTTGTGTGTGTGTGTGTTGGTGAATAGTGAATGTTCAACCAAATCTTATCAGTGAGTAAATTGGCCCTGAAAATTGAATTGAGTTCAATTCAGTATGTACTTTGGGAGGAGCACGAACACTTTCCAGCCACTGGGGTGCTGGTTAAAGTCCTGTAGCAGGAATTTACAGGATGCCATTACAGCCAAAAAGTTGCTATCTAAATTTAACTCCTGGCATGAGCTTGTTCTGTAGCAAAATCTAACTGAAGAAAAGAAATTCTTGCTGACGTTTCAACTACATTTTTAAAAGGAATTTACCTTGCAGAGAGTAAGACTGAAAAACATTTGAGTCACTTCGTAAAATAGGAATACAGTTATGTGTCCTTAATGATGGGGGTCATTGATAAATGTGTAATTAGCAAAAGGAAAGCAAGAAGCTGCACTTTTCAGTTTGTTTTTTTACCCACTTTTCATGACAGCCTGACTTGAATCACTGCCTGTCCTATCCTCACAGAGCCTGTGAACTAGAGAAACACTCTGACATCCACCCACTTCTCTCTCATCTTTTGTTCTTCCAGAGTATGTCAGATGTGTAAACTTTGCTCTGATTGTGTGTTGTGGGCTCCTTAAATAAAACAATTTTGCAAGGGCAGATCATTGTTACCATACTGCATTTATGGCCACTAAGTTTCTACTCTGCTTAAAATCTTTGAGAGCGGCTCCTATTTCTATAATAAACATTACAGTCCTTGAGCCATTTTCAAGGATCTTCAGAAACAACCCACAAATGATTTGTCTTCCACAGTATGAACCTGCCATCCTAGCCCGCCCATGTGTGCTCACCATCCTACAAATACCTGATACCTAATCTTCTCATCCTCATTCGTGCTGTTCCTCTTTCCAGGAAGTCTCTCTGCCCCTCCATCCTCACCTAGGTTCTTCTCATTCTTTAAGACCCAGCTCCACTTTCTCCTCTTGGAAAACTCCCTTGACAACTTCAGGCCTGAGTGACATCCTCTTCTCAGAACTCTCATCACATTTGTTGTTAATGTTACTAAATTTTGCTCTTAATTGTCTACATTGTTTGCTTTTATTTCATATTATGTTGTTCTTGTCTCCCCAACTCAAAAGAGGTTTCTTGAGTACACAGGCAGTGTTTTAAAGCTCGTCTGGTTCCCCAGAAGCGTGTGACACAAGTCTGTGCATATTGTTGGTGGACACAATAAATGTTTGTTGATTAACTGACACTTTCCCACGTGAACATTTTCATTTTTATTTGTTTATTTATTGAGATATAGTTGATTTACGATATTATAAAAGTTTCAGGTATACAACAAGTGATTCACAATTTTTAAAAGATTATACTCCGTTTATAGATATTATAAAATATTGGCTATATTCCCTGTTCTGTACAATATATCCTTGTAGCTTATTTTATACATAATAGTTTGTACTTCTTAATCCCCTACCCTTATCTTGCCCCTCCCCCCTTTCCTCTCCCCACTGGCAACCACTAGTTTGTTCTATATATCTGTGAGTCTATTTCTTTTTTGATACATTCACTAGTGTGTTTTATTTTTTAAATTCCACATATAAGTGATAACATACAGTATTTATCTTTCTCTGACTTATTTCAGCAAGCATAATACCCTTTAAGTCCATCCATGTTGTTGCAAATGGCAACATTTCATTCTTTTTATGGCTGAGTAGTATTCCATTGTATATTGTATACTATATCTTCTTTATCCATTCATCTGTTGATGGACACTTAGGTTGCTTCCATATCTTGGCTATTATAAATAATGCTCCTCTGAACATTGGGGTGCATGTATCTTTTCAAATTAGTGTTTTCATTTCTTGGGATATATGCCCAGGAGTGGGATTGCTGAATCATATGGTAGTTCTGTTTTTAGTTTTTTGAGGAACCTTTGTACTGTTCTCCATAGTGGCTGCACCAATTTACGCTCCCACCAACAGTGTACAAGGGTTCCCTTTCCTTCACATCCTCACCAACATTTGTTATTCCACATGAACATTTTTAAAGACCTCATTGGCTTGAATTTTAGGGAATCATAATAGGTATTTGTTAAATGGATAAAATGAATGACGGATATGATTTTTTATTTATTTTTGCCACCCCCCCATCCCCATTTGTGGCCAACCAATTGAATGTATGATTCTCAGGACAGGGATTTAATCTTCTTGTTCAACTTTGCATCCCCAGCACCTAGATCAGTGCCTAGGTCATATTAGATGCCCAATAAATATTTGTTGAATGAATCTTCAGCAAAATCACCCTGCATATATTAAATGCAATGTCTTGTGACATTTTGTATTTCTCTCATCTCAAATGCTTGAGCATTATAGGACTTAAATTGCCAAATATGTTAAGTTCCTACTGTCTTCAATTTTAAATCCAGTTTTTTGGTGATCTTTTAATGGCCCTGGGATTTCTGTCCCATGGACATAAGCAAGCAATTAACCAGTGTTGTTTGATAACAACTGTGTGCAGAATCCAGGTTTTGGGTTGTTTTTATATTAAATTGGATTAGTTTAAAATATTTAAATGGCATTTATTAGCAAGTTCTCATAATTTCATATATTATTTTAAAAGAGATATATCTTTTTTTTAAAAAAAGATGAACTCCTCTGACTAACAAAACCAATCACATTTGTTGCTAGAGCTATGTTTGAAAGAGACAGGGTAGCACCTGTTTTTTTTTCTTTTTATGACCATATATATGCACTGAGGTGGGTCTTTTAATTGCTTTATGAAACAGAATAACTTGATTTACCTGCTTTTTGTAAAAGATAAATTTGTTACCCTGGGAATATTGTGAAAAAAATTCAATGAAACTTAAAAGAAAAGCTTAATGAAAAAGTTCTGCACATAGGTGAAATGTCCTTATTTTCACACTTATTTTTTTCAGACATAAAACTCAGTTTTCTATAGGATTCTTGTGAAATCACGGCTTCCATCTACAGTGCTGAGGACCTCTCATATGCCTTAAAGAACTGGATTGGTGGACCACTAAGCTAAATATGTGAGGGAAATAGAACTTGAAGCAAATTAGAAAACTTGTAAGCTTTTAAGCCTTGTTAGCTTGCCAATTCAAGCAGCATGTAGCAGGCGTGTCATATATTCGTAGAGCCAAAATAAATGGCCACAAGGAATTCCTTGTGGTAATACAGATGTAAGGAAAGCTTAAAATGGAAAGAAAGAAAACATTGTTTTCATTGTTTATTCCGGAGGTCGATAAATACATTTAAAGAAATGCCTCTTCAGATATTGCTTTAGGTGCCAAAGAGCGTCTTTGTGATCTTCTGGACCAGACACTGGCAATGTTTCTATGTTATGTGCTGGCTTGTGAAGGGAAGGCAAAAGAAAGGAGGAGACGAGGAAAGTGTAAGAAAAAGTGGGACAAAAGTAACTGCTGGCAGTGGCCTTGCAAGCCACTCTGGAACAAGGTACTATTTCCATTATATCAGTAGAAAATATTTATTTATTTTGTTTTACCATCAAGAACAACTCCATGAGAAAATGTTTGAATCCTTAAAAATATAGATAATCTACTTAATAATGAATCTAGTGTGTATGTAATTTTAAAGTAAAAACTTTTTTTAAATTGAAGTATAGCTGATTTACAATGTTGTGTTCGTTTCTGGTGTACAGCAAGGTGATTCAGGTGTGTGTGTGTATATATTCTTTTCCACTATAGCTTACTATAAGATATTAGATATAGTTCGCTATGCTATAGAGTAGGACCTTGTGTTTATCTGTTTTATATATAGTAGTTTGTATCTGCTAACCCCAAACTCCTAATTTCTCTCTCCCCCTCCCTTTCCCCTTTGGTAACCATAAGTTTTTTTTCTGTGTCTGTGAGTCTGGTTCTGTTTTGTAAATAAGAAGTTCATTTGTATCATATTTTAGATTCCACATATAAGTGATATCATATGATATTTGTCTTTCTCTGTCTGATATTTCACTTAATATGCTATTCCCTGGGTCCATCCATGTTGCTGCAAAGGGGTATATTTCATTCTTTTTTATGGCTCAGTAGTATTCCATTATATATATATATATATATATATATACACACACACACACACACACACACCCCACATTTTCTTTGTCCAGTCATCAGTTGATGGGCACTTGGATTGTTTCCATGTCTTGGCTATTGCAAATGGTGCTGCAATGAGACTGTCTTCTCGCCATTGTATATTCTTGCCTCCTTTGTCAAAAATTAATTGACTGTAAGTGTGTCGGTTTATTTCTGGGCTCTGTTCTGTTCCATTGATCCATATGTCTGTTTTTTGTGTCGATATCATGCTTTTTGATTACTGTAGCTTTATAGTATAGCCTAAAGTCAGGGAGAACGATGCCTCCTGCTTTGTTCTTTTTCCTCAGGATTGCTTTGGCAATTTAGGGTCTTTTATGGTTCCATATGAATTTTAGGATTATTTGTTCCAGTTCTGTGAAAAATGTCATGGATATTTTGATAGGAATCACATTAAATCTGTAGATTTCTTTGGGTAGTACGGTCATTTTAACAAGATTAATTCTTCCAGTCCAAGAACATGGGATATCTTTCCATTTCTTTAAATCATCTTCAATTCCCTTTATCAATGTTTTATAGTTCTCAGCATATAAGTCTTTTAACTTCCTTGGTCAGGTTTATTCCTAAGTGTTTTTAATGTGATTTTTAAAAGGGATTGTTTTCTTGAAGTAAAAACATTTTTTATTTTCCTTATGTTATATCTAATATAGAATTTTGTAAAGGAGCATTAATTAAAATTCAAAAATAACTCTTTTACTTTCAAGGAAAAATATGTACTTTGGGGATGTTTCTTGTTTCTTCCTGTGGCTCAAAGTGAAATCTCCTTCACCCCACTCCCAGTTCAGTTTCATCACACTGATTCTTGGGCAAAAACATTCCAAAAATTAACCTACTATCCAAAGATATAGAGAAAAGTCGTTTGGTTATCTCATATTTTTACTCTAAATCCAAGATAAGATCTTGCTGTTACCAAAAGAACAGGAATAGACCATTCTTTATCGAAACTGAGTGCTCTATATATCAAGAATTGCAGGTATTAACATTTCAATTTGAAAGCTAGAATTATGAGAAAATACTCAGCTTTACAGATCTGATAGATGTGAAACTGACAGAGGTGGCCAAAGCTCAGCCAGCCTAGAGGATGCCCAACTGACAAAAATCCTTGCTTGGAAGGGTTAAGTTACCATTTAATCTTTGACCTTTCGAAGTAAGAATCCTGAGAAATGCTGTCATGCTCTAACTTCCAATGAGAAGGTAGAGTCAGCAAAACTAAGTAAAACATGATCTCTACTTTTGTGGAATTTACAGTCTGATAAGGGAGAAAACTTAAGGGACTATAATAAGAATGTGATCCGTGCCATAAGGGAGACACAGTATCATGACATGACTAAGAAGGTGGGCTCTGGTCGCAGACTGCCTGAGTTTGAACCATGGCTTGAGGGGAGCTACATGAAGTTGTGCAAGACTTAACCCTTCTCCACCTCTGTTTGCCCACTGTAAAATGGGAACAATAGTACTGTCTTCAAGAGGAGTCCGGAGAGCAGTAAGACTTGGTGTGGTAATTTCTGGGGTGTTCCTTTTAGTGACTTGTTTCTATGCAATAGTGTTTGAGTGTGTGTTTAAGAGTATTGTTAAGTTAGAGTGCTTGGTGTACCATTCATGGGAGAATGAGAGACCTGTGTTGGAATCAGAATACCTAGAGTCTGCTTCCACCCCTTCATAAACTCTCATAATCATTTCTCTTTGCTATGCCTTTGGTTTCTTCTCTATTTAAATGAGCATGGGAAGTTCTACGACAGCAGGGACCTTATCAGTCTTGTTCCACATCTAGAACGGTGCTTGGCATATAGTGGATGTGGATAAATGTTGGTGCAGCACGACACAGGAATATTATGAAGATGGCACTGCAACAGGCATGAACATAATTTTGAGAAGGAATCATAAGTACTACACAAAAATGACTGGCTTTCGTTGTTTAAGATTCCCAAGAGAGACAAGAGATAAGAAATGATCACTGCTACATTTCTCTGCCAGGATCTAAGCATGACATTTAGAGTCAGAGGATCTTGCCTGGAGCCATGGTTCTACCACTTAAGGCTTTGTAACTTCAGATAAGTAATTTAGCTTCCTTGAGCTTCATTTCCTTCATTGGTCTTTTTGGGTTATCACCCATGGTTTAGAGTATTTTTTAGAGCTCCAAAGATCAATGAAATAAAAACACTTGCAAGCTGCGAATACCATACAAGTACAAATGTACTAAGAAACGGTAACTTTTCATGTTCTACATTAGAGGACTATAAATCATGAAAAACAAACTCGTATTCCTATTACTCAAGTCTAAAGTAGTGAAGATAAAGTTGTATTGTCCCCCAAACAAAGTTGATCTTTAAAATGGACCCCCCTCCCCGTCTTTTATACAGAGATGAGCGGCACGGCAGGACGGAACATCTCTCCACTGTCACACCAGCTCTTTTTAGTTGTTGCACCTAGCTGCTTCTGTGCCAGCACCAAAAATAGTTCCAGTTTGAAGGAAGACATGCAGATATGCGCTGGCTAGAACTGTTTTGAGGAGCTGGCCAGGGTCCCATCAGAGGTTACAGGTCAATTTTAAAAATGAAGAAAATTCCTTCTCCCATTCCCCCTGTCTTACATAAAATGCAGGGCCAGAGTTCAATTCCTGTTTGTATTTTTTCATTTGTAAAAGTTTAAAATTCAAATTTATTATTTGTTTCTATACTGATAGACCTCTGTAGAGAAATCTTTCTCCAGACCCTCACTCACCGTTTATGTTCTGAGGAAAAAACCCATTATATATATATTTCTTTTTCATTATTTTTCTTTCAAATGTGTTCAGGCAGCCCATGTAATTTAGTTATAGGATTAAATTTGAATATATCTTTAAATCTAAACTTACAAACTCACAGAACATACTCTTTTATTAGAGTACTTTCTATAATACAAGCGTGGAAATGAATTTACTCTTGAAATTCAACTTCAGAACACTACTTAGAAGAATGTGTGTCTAAGAAGAATCTAAGAAAGAAAAGATTGGGGTAGCCAATTCCATCACTTATGAAGCTTTTGTTGTTGTTGTTGTCATGTCTCTTTAGACTTAAAAAATAGCTTTATTGATATATAATTCACATATTATCCAATTCACTCATTTAAAGTATACAGTTTAGTGAATGGGCTTTGGTATATTCAAAACATTGTGCAACCATCACCACTGTCTAATTCCAGAATATTTTCGTCACCCCCAAAGGAGACCCCATACACATTCAGCAGTTGCTCCACTTTCTCCCCTTCCCCAGGCCCTCACAACCACTAATTTGCTTTCTGACTCTACGGAGTTACCTATTCTGGATATTTAATATAAATGGAACCATACAATATGTGGCCGCTGTGACTGGCTTCTTCCACTTAGCATCATTTTTGGGGGGTTCATTCGTGTTGTGGCATGTGTCAGTACTTTATTCCTTTTTATGGTAGAGTAATATTTCATTGTGTTGACGTATCACATTTTGTGTATCCACTCATCCGCTGATGGACACTTGGATTGTTTCTACCTCTTGGCGATTGTGAATAGTGCTGCTATGAACATGAGTGTACACATATGTCTTCGAGATCCTGCTTTCAATTTTTTTGGGTATATACCTAGGCATGGAACTGCTAGGTCATATGGTAACTGCTTAACATTTTGAGGAACTGTTAAACTGCTGCAGCAGCTGCACTATTTTACATTCCCACCAGCAATGTACGATAGTTTCAATTTCTCCAATTTTTCTTTTTTTTTTTTTTCTTAGTTTTTGCGGTATGCGGGCCTCTCACTGTTGTGGCCTCTCCCGTTGCAGAGCACAGGGGGTCCAGATGCACAGGCTCAGTGTCCATGGCTCACGGGCACAGCCGCTCCGCGGCATGTGGGATCTTCCCGGACCAGGACACGAACCCGTGTCCCCTGCATCGGC
This sequence comes from Stenella coeruleoalba, assembly GCF_951394435.1. Taxonomy (NCBI): domain Eukaryota; kingdom Metazoa; phylum Chordata; class Mammalia; order Artiodactyla; family Delphinidae; genus Stenella; species Stenella coeruleoalba. The sequence goes on along the minus strand of NC_137152.1, from coordinate 107,539,314 downwards.
AGGCAGACTGTCAACCACTGCGCCACCAGGGAAACTCCTCCAATTTTTCTTTTTTATTGTAGCTATCCTAATGGGTGTGAAGTGGTATCACACTGTGATTTTCATTTGCATTTCCCCCATCTGGCTGTTTAAAATAGATATATATTTTAAATATTTTTAGAGGTCATTCACCTGGCAACCTTAACCCTCTAGAACGTGGTCCTGGATGGAACATATTGCAAAAGGGTTTCCAAACCAGTAAGAGTAGTCACAGACCTTCTGCATGAAAGCCCTGCACTTTGCCCGCAGGCCCCTCATACAGTGAGTAACTAACTCTTATTCAACGCTCATGATTAGCTATTATGTATTCCAGAAAGGAGCTGGACAATCCACCGTGGCAGATATTGTGGCAGGAAGGGAAGTGACAGTAGAAGTGACAATTAACAATCTGCCACTGAAAGAGAACTATAATACTTCCCAGGGCATTTTATGACCCCAAGTCTTCAACCAGAGCCCAATTATGTTCAGTATTTTTTAAGAAGGCAAAGCTACATATAATACATTTTAGAAATATTTCCATGAAGAATGACTTAGAGAAACACGTTTTGCTCTTAAATGGATAAGCCTGCATGAATTTTCTATATACTTAATTTCCTAATGGTATCTGAAAAATTAGGTGATATTGAGTTTCATCTTGAATGCGGAAAGAATAAAGCAAAAATTCAGATTCTGTAAAATTATTGAAGAAACTGTTTAAAAAAGTAAATGAAGTGTTTTCAAGAACTTTAATTCTACTTTTTTGATGAAGTTAACAATTAGTTGATTTGTCTGATACTCAGAGCTTACTTTTGCTTTAGAAAATCCCTGTTATTTTGGTATGTGTTCATGGCATAATGCCAATAAATTAACATTTAATCTATCTTCTCAGCTGAGTTCCTAGAAATTGTTGCTGGTCGACACTGGTTTAAAGTACAAACCCTAAAGCTGCACAGTATTTAATGTATGACCAGTGTATGAACAGTGCTTTCGGTCTCACTTATTTGTCCATGCTGAAACCTCCTTCTGAGTTGTTCCAATATCCCTTCATAAAGACTAAGAACTAATAGAGCATACACAGAAAAAAAAAATCCAGCATCTTTTCAAAGGATTTCTTTCTTGATCTGAAGCACATTTTACATTTCACAGTCTCTCCCCTACCTCATTTGCAGTGGGTCTCCAGCTAGTTATGTCATATCTGTTTTGTGTGATCATCAACAATTACATTTCAAATACACAGTTACCTCTTGGAGCATCTTAAATTTTCCTAGCAATTTCTGTTTTCTGGATTTTGAGAGCAGATCATCAAGCCTTCGATCAGATCATAGTAAAGCCAGTTTAATGGCAGGTCTTTGGTAGCCTCTAAAACCTGAAGACACACAGGTGGATCATGACTACATAAAGCGCTGACATGTCAGGCTCTGGCTCTTTCTGTGCAGTGGACCCCTGAATGAATTTCTGCCCCCAAACAGACCAAAATGAAATAATCTTTTTTTTCTTTTTAATTGGGTTGTTGCCCAGTCTTGTATTTCAACAGTAAATCGAAGTGGTTGCTTCCTTTTACTATGTACAGTTCTACACTGGGAAATGCCCTTTTTATTGACAATGGCTGACTGTCTCCTACGTTGCACTGTCAGTATCTAGATGCTTCCTGTTTTAAAGAGGATATATTACTACTTTTCCAAATCTAGAGTTTAAAACGGAAGCAATGTGTTATATTAGCTAATTTTATTTTATTTTATTTTATTTTTTGCAGGTTTCTGGAAAGTGCCTTTTCTGAAAACTGCTGATTGGATTCCACTTTCGAGCTGCCTCTTTATAAACCCCTCTCCCTACCACCATCACTGCCACCTCTCCTCGCCCCGCCCCTGCAAAAAATCCCTGGTGTGCTTGTAGTTCATTCTCAGCAACTCGTTCATTCTTTTTTTCTTTGATTCTCAATTTTCATAGTCATTTTTCCTCCTCCCGATTTTGCAGCAAAAACAAAAACAAAATTGCAGTTGTAACATCCTATTAATCTTTAAAGCCAAGAGATAGGTAAAAAAACTTTTCTCCCCTTGACTTGAGACCATTCCACACATTGACAGGCAGCCAGCAGCATATGCTTTTTGCGAGAATAATTGAAAATATCAACTGGAGAGCACAGAATCCTTTTGAAACTCTGCCAGTTATTTGAAGTAACTTCAGCAGAGGAAAAAAATAAAGCACTCAATATCTTAACCTTGATGGCTGCCTTCTTAGGAGTTGGTCTCTAATTTGATTTTTAGTTATTCTGATACAATTTTTATTTTATAGTGGGCTTTTTGTTTCACTAGACCACCAAATTTGACTTAAATGAAAACTTAAGTGCTAACAAAGAAACCTTTCACCAAAGCAACCAGTTATCTCTTCACATTTAGCTTGAATTTATTTTTAACCTTTCAACAACAGCAGTAATAGTGTTGTAGAGAGGGTGCACTTGATTTTAACTTTGCTTTCAATATGACGGCTGTCAATGTTGCCCTGGTTCGTGATACCAAGTGGCTGACTTTGGAAGTCTGTAGAGAATTTCAGAGAGGAACCTGCTCTCGAGCTGATGCAGATTGCAAGTTTGCCCATCCGCCAAGAGTTTGCCATGTGGAAAATGGTCGTGTGATGGCTTGTTTTGATTCTTTAAAGGTGAGTCTCATCTAAATGCACATCATTTTTAATTGAAACTTGTTGATTTCTCTGGGTTTTTTTTGAAATATGTTGTGCCTTGAAATTAGTCAAGTTAATGATAGCATGAAAGCAGTAAGTTTGTTTGTTTGTTAAGACAGGATGTAGACTTTGTAGAACTAAGCCAGACTAAAGCTCACCAATCAAAACTCACTGACCGAGATAGATAGACTTAAATAAAAAAAAATTCAAGAATTTTTGTAGGAGTGAGAAGTTGTAGCCTTGCTGTACTTTACGTCTGTGTATATTATTTAGATTTTAATACAGTGGTCATAGTCCTCAACATAGAGAAGTCCTTCACTGAAATATAGCTTATTATCTATATTATCAAAATATACTTGGCAGGGACCAATCAGAGGATAAATAAAGTCAGACAGAGAAAGTATAAGGTGAAAATCTCACCATCCAGGAGGAAAATGATGGCATTTTGAATTTTCTTAGTTAAAGAATATTTTGAACCTTTAACTTAAACATATTTGCTACAAAACTAGGTTCATGTAATTTTCTTCCTGAGCAACTGATTGACCAATTTCATATTTGTGAGCACATTTTATAAGGAAAGGTCTATTGCCAAGGTCATCAAACCTGAATATTATGTACATGAGTATAAACAAAATATGAGGACAGGTGAGATATTATGTAGAATAGAACATATATGATTGCAGAATGAAAAATGCACTGATTTTCATGTTTTATCCATGGTTATCCTTAAATTAAGCATAAACGTACAAATTAAAGCATAGGAGTAAAAAATGATAATAGATTCCTGGTTGAATTAGTAAGATTTGCTGTGATTCATTTTAGATTTCTTTTCAAAATATGTTAAAATGGATATGGGGGGGAATGAACTGACCTTAATAACTGTTTCAATTTCTTTTTTTTTTAACATCTTTATTGGAGTATAATTGCTTTACAATGGTGTGTTAGTTTCTGCTTTACAAAAAAATGAATCAGTTATATATATACATATGTTCCCATATCTCTTCCCTCTTTCATCTCCCTCCCTCCTAGCCTCCCTATCCCACCCCTCCAGGCGGTCACAAAGCACCGAGCTTATCTTTATCTCCCTGTGCTATGCGGCTGCTTCCCACTAGCTATCTACCTTACGTTTGGTAGTGTATATATGCCCATGCCTCCCTCGCTTGCTTTGTCACAGTTTACCCTTCCCCCTCCCCATATCCTCAAGTCCATTCTCTAGTAGGTCTGTGTCTTTATTCCTGTCTTACCCCTAGGTTCTACGTGACATTTTTTTTCTTAAATTCCATATATATGTGTTAGCATACAGTATTTGTCTTTCTCTTTCTGACTTACTTCACTCTGTATGACAGACTCTAGGTCCATCCACCTCATTACAAATAGCTCAATTTCGTTTCTTTTTATGGCTGAGTAATATTCCGTTGTATATATGTGCCACACCTTCTTTATCCATTCATCCGAAGATGGGCACTTAGGTTGTTTCCATCTCCAGGCTATTGTAAATAGAGCTGCAATGAACATTTTGGTACATGACTCTTTTTGAATTGTTTTTCTCAGGGTATATGCCCAGTAGTGGGATTGCTGGGTCATATGATACTTCTATTTGTAGTTTTTTCAGGAACCTCCATACTGTTCTCCGCAGTGGCTGTATCAATTTACATTCCCACCAACAGTGCAAGAGGGTTCCCTTTTCTCCACACCCTCTCCAGCGTTTATTGTTTCTAGATTTTTTGATGATGGCCATTCTGACTGGTGTGAGATGATATCTCATTGTAGTCTTGATTTGCATTTCTCTAATGATTAGTGATGTTGAGAATTCTTTCATGTGTTTGTTGGCAGTCTGTATATCTTCTTTGGAGAAATGTCTATTTAGGTCTTCTGCCCATTTTTGGATTGGGTTGTTTGTTTTTTTGTTATTGAGCTGCATGAGCTGCTTATAAATTTTGGAGATTAATCCTTTGTCAGTTGCTTCATTTGCAAATATTTTCTCCCATTCTGAGGGTTGTCTCTTCATCTTGTTTACGGTTTCCTTTGCTGTGCAAAAGCTTTGAGGTTTCATTAGGTCCCATTTGTTTATTTTTGTTTTTATTTCCATTTCTCTAGGAGGTGGGTCAAAAAGGATCTTGCTGTGATTTATGTCATAGAGTGTCCTGCCTATGTTTTCCTCTAAGAGTTTGATAGTTTCTGGCCTTACATTTAGGTCTTTAATTCATTTTGAGCTTATTTTTGTGTATGGTGTTAGGGAGTGATCTAATCTCATATTTTACATGTACCTGTCCAGTTTTCCCAGCACCACTTATTGAAGAGGCTGTCCTTTCTCCACTGTACATTCCTGCCTCCTTTATCAAAGATAAGGTGACCATATGTGCGTGGGTTTATCTCTGGGCTTTCTATCCTGTTCCATTGATCTATCTTTCTGTTTTTGCACCAGTACCATACTGTCCTGATTACTGTAGCTTTGTAGTATAGTCTGAAGTCACGGAGCCTGATTCCTCCAGCTCTGTTTTTCATTCTCAAGATTGCTTTGGCTATTCGGGGTCTTTTGTGTTTCCATACAAATTGTGAAATTTTTTGTTCTAGTTCTGTTAAAAGTGCCAGTGGTAGTTGGATAGGGATTGCATTGAATCTGTAGATTTCTTTGGGTAGTAGAGTCATTTTCACAATGTTGATTCTTCCAATCCAAGAACATGATATATCTCTCCATCTATTTGTATCATCTTTAATTTCTTTCATCAGTGTCATAATTTTCTGCATACAGGTCTTTTGTCTCCTTAGGTAGGTTTATTCCTGGATATTTTTTCTTTTTGTTGCAATGGTAAATGGGAGTGTTTTCTTGATTTCACTTTCAGATTTTTCATCATTAGTGTATAGGAATGCCAGAGATTTCTGGGCATTAATTTTGTATCCTGCCACTTTACCAAATTCATTGATTAGCTCTAGTAGTTTTTTGGTAGCATCTTTAGGATTCTCTATGTATAGTGTCATGTCTTTTGCAAACAGTGACAGCTTTACTTCTTCTTTTCCAATTTGGATTCCTTTTATTTCCTTTTCTTCTCTGATTGCTGTGGCTAAAACTTCCAAAACTATGTTGAATAATAGTGGTGAGAGTGGGCAACCTTGTCTTGTTCCTGATCTTAGTGGAAATGCTTTCAGTTTTTCACCATTGAGGACAATGTTGGCTGTGGGTTTGTCATATATGGCCTTTATTATGTTGAGGAAAGTTCCCTCCATGCCTGCTTTCTGGAGGGTTTTTATCATAAATGGGTGTTGAATTTTGTCGAAAGCTTTTTCTGCATCTATGGAGATGATCATATGGTTTTTCTCCTTCAATTTGTTGATATGGTGTATCACGTTGATTGATTTGTGTATATTGAAGAATCCTTGCATTCCTGGAATAAACCCCACTTGATCATGGTGTATGATCCGTTTAATGTGCTGTTGTATTCTGTTTGCTAGTATTTTGTTGAGGACTTTTGCATCTATGTTCATCAGTGATATTGGCCTGTAGTTTTCTTTCTGTGTGACATCCTTGTCTGGTTTTGGTATCAGGGTGATGGTGGCCTCGTAGAATGAGTTTGGGAGTGTTCCTCCCTCTGCTGTATTGTAGAAGAGTTTGAGAAGGATAGGTGTTAGCTCTTCTCTAAATGTTTGATAGAATTCTCCTGTGAAGCCATCTGGTCCTGGGCTTTTGTTTGTTGGAAGATTTTAAATCATAGTTTCAATTTCAGTGCTTGTGACTGGTCTGTTCTTATTTTCTATGTCTTCCTGATTCAGTCTTGGCAGGTTATGCATTTCTAAGAATTTGTCCATTTCTTCCAGGTTGTCCATTTTATTGGCATAGAGTTGCTTGTAGTAATCTCTCATAATCTTTTGTATTTCTGCAGTGTCACTTGTTACTTCTCCCTTTTCATTTCTAATTGTATTGATTTGAGTCTTCTCCCTTTTTTTCTTGATGAGTCTGGCTAATGGTTTATCTATTTTGTTTATCTTCTCAAAGAACCAGCTTTTAGTTTTATTGATCTTTGCTATTGTTTCCTTCATTTCTTTTCCATTTACTTCTGATCTGATTTTTATGATTTCTTTCCTTCTGCTAACTTCGGGGGTTTTTTTGTTCTTCTTTCTCTAATTGTTTTAGGTGCAAGGTTAGGTTGTTTATTCAAGATGTTTCCTGTTTCTTAAGGTGGGCTTGTATTGCTATAAACTTCCCTTTTAGAACTGCTTTTGCTCATCCCATAGATTTTAGGTTGTCATGTCTCCGTTGTCATTTGTTTCTAGGTATTTTTTTATTTCCTCTTTGATTTCTTCAGTGATCACTTTGTTATTAAGTAGTGTATTGTTTAGCCTCCATGTGTTTGTATTTTTTACAGGTCTTTTCCTGTAATTGATGTCTAGTCTCATAGCGTTGCAGTCGGAAAAGATACTTGATACAATTTCAGTTTTCTTATATTTACCAAGGCTTGATTTGTGACGCAAGATATGATCTATCCTGGAGAATGTTCCATGAACACTTGAGAAAAATGTGTATTCTGTTGTTTTTGGACGGAATGTCCTATGAATATCAGTTAAGTCCATCTTGTTTAATGTATCATTTAAAGCTTGTGTTTCCTTATTTATTTTCATTTTGGATGATCTGTCCATTGGTGAAAATGGGGTGTTAAAGTCCCCTACTATGAATGTGTTACTGTCCATTTCCCCTTTTATGGCTGTTAGCACTTGCCTTATGTATTGAGGTGCTCCTATGTTGGATGCATAAATATTTACACTTGCTATATCTTCTTGGATCGATCCCTTGATCATTATGTAGTGTCCTTCTTTGTCTCTTCCAATAGTCTTTATTTTAAAGTCTATTTTGTCTGATGTGAGAATTGCTACTGCAGCTTTCTTTTGGTTTCCATTTGCATGAAATATATTTTTCCATCCCCTCAGTTTCAGTCTGTATGTGTCTCTAGGTCTGAAGTGGGTCTCTTGTAGACAGCAAATATATGTGTCTTGTTTTTGTATCCATTCAGCCAATCTGTGTCTTTTGGTGGGAGCATTTAGTCCATGTACATTTAAGGTAATTATCGATATGTATGTTCCTTTTCCCATTTTCTTAATTGTTTTGGGTTCATTATTGTAGGTCTTTTCCTTCTCTTGTGTTTCTTGCCTAGAGAAGTTCCTTTAGCAGTTGTTGTAGAGCTGGTTTGGTGGTGCTGAACTCTCTCAGCTTTTGCTTGTCTGTAAAGGTTTTAATTTCTCCATCAAATCTGAATGAGATCCATGCTGGGTAGAGTAATCTTGGTTACAGGTTTTTCTCCTTCATCACTTTAAATATGTCCTGCCACTCCCTTCTGGCTTGCAGAGTTTCTGCTGAAAGATCAGCTGTTAACCTTATGGGGATTCCCTTGTGTGTTATTTGTTGTTTTTCCCTTGCTGCTTTTAATATGTTTTCTTTGTATTTCATTTTGACAGTTTGATTAATATGTGTCTTGGCGTATTTCTCCTTGGCTTTATCCTGTATGGGACTCTCTGTGCTTCCTAGACTTGATTAACTATTTCTTTCCCATATTACGGAAGTTTTCAACTATAATCTCTTCAGATATTTTCTCAGTCCCTTTCTTTTTCTCTTCTTCTGGAACCCCTATAATTCGAATGTTGGTGCCTTTAATGTTGTCCCAGAGGTCTCTGAGACTGTCCTCAGTTCTTTTCATTCTGTTTTCTTTATTCTGCTCTGCAGTAGTTATTTCTACTATTTTATTTTCCAGGTCACTTATCCGTTCTTCTGCCTCAGTTATTCTGCTCTTGATCACATCTAGAGTATTTTTAATTTCATTTATTGTGCTGTTCATTGTTGTTTGTTTCATCTTTAGTTCTTCTAGGTCCTTGTTAAATGTTTCTTGCATTTTGTCTATTCTATTTCCAAGATTTTGGATCATCTTTACTATCATTATTCTGAATTCTTTTTCAGGTGGACTTCCTATTTCCTCTTCATTTGTTAGGTCTGGTGGGTTTTTATCTTGCTCCTTCATCTACCGTGTGTTTTTCTGTCTTCTCATTTTGCTTATCTTACTGTGTTTGGGGTCTCCTTTTTGCAGGCTGTAGGTTCGTAGTTCCCGTTGTTTTTTGGTGTCTGTCCCCAGTGGCTAAGTTTGGTTCAGTGGGTTGTGTAGGCTTCCTGGTGGAGGGGACTAGTGCCTGTGTTCTGGTGGATGAGGCTGGATCTTGTCTTTCTGGTGGGCAGGTCCACGTCTGGTGGTGTGTTTTGGGGTGTCTGTGGACTTATTATGATTTTAGGCAGCCTCTCTGCTAATGGGTGGGGTTGTGTTCCTGCCTTGCTAGTTGTTTGGCATAGGATGTCCAGCACTGTATCTTGCTGGTCGTTGAGTGAAGCTGAGTGCTGGTGTTGAGATGGAGATCTCTGGGAGATTTTTTCCATTTGATATTATGTGGAGCTGGGAGGTCTCTTGTGGACCAGTGTCCTGAAGTTGGCTCTCCCGCCTCAGAGGCACAGCACTGACTCCTGGCTGCAGCACTAAGATCCTTTCATCCACATGGCTCAGAATAAAAGGGAGAAACAGTAGAAAGAAAGAATTAGTAGAAGGAGAAAGAAAGAAAGAAAGGATGGAGGGAGGGAGGGAGGAAGGAAGGAGGGAAGGAAGGAAAAAAGAAAGAAAGAAGATAAGGTAAAATAAAGTAAGTTAAACTATAATAAAGTTATTAAAATAAAATAATTATTAAGAGAAAAACAAACAAACAAACAAAACGGATGGATAGAACCCTCGGACAAATGGTGGAAGCAAAGCTATACAGACAAAATCTCACACAGAAGCATACACCTACACACTCACAAAAAGAGGAAAAGGGGAAAAAATCATAAATCTTGCTCTCAAAGTCCACCTCCTCAATTTGGGATGATTCGTTGTCTATTCATGTATTCCACAGATGCAGGGTACATCAAGTTGATTGTGGAGGTTTAATCCGCTGCTCCTGAGGCTGCTGGGAGAGATTTCCCTTTCTCTTCTTTGTTCTCACAGCTCCCAGGGCTCAGCTTTGGATTTGGCCCCGCCTCTGCGTGTAGGTCGCTGGAGGGCGTCTGTTCTTCGCTCGGACAGGACGGGGTTAAAGGAGCCGCTGATTTGGGGTCTCTGGCTCACTCAGGCCGGGGGGAGGAAGGGGCACGTACTGCAGGGCGAGCCTGCGGCGGCAGAGGCCAGCATGACATTGTACCAGACTGAGGCGCGCCGTGTGTTCTCCCGGGGAAGTTGTCCCTGGATCCCGGGACCCTGGCAGTGGCGGGCTGCACAGGCTCCCGGGAGGGGAGGTGTGGATAGTGACCTGTCCTCGCACACAGGCTTCTCGGTGGCGGCAGCAGCAGCCTTAGCGTCCCCTGCCCGTCTTTGGGGTCCGCGCTTTTAGCCGTGGCTCGCACCCGTCTCTGGAGCTCCTTTAAGCGGCGCTCTTAATCCCCTCTCCTCGCGCACCAGGAAACGAAGTGGGAAGAAAAAGTCTCTTGCCTCTTCGGCAGATCCAGACTTTTTCCCGGACTCCCTCCCGGCTAGGCGTGGTGCACTAACCCCCTGCAGGCTGTGTTCAAGCCGCCAACCCCAGTCCTCTCCCTGCGCTCCGACCGAAGCCCGAGCCTCAGCTCCCAGCCCCGCCCGCCCCGGCGGGTGAGCAGACAAGCCTCTCGGGCTGGTGAGTGCCGGTCGGCACCGATCCTCTGTGCGGGAGTCTCTCCGCTTTGCCCTCTGCACCCCTGTGGCTGCGCTCTCCTCCGCGGCTCCGAAGCTTTCCCCCTTCCGCCACCCGCAGTCTCTGCCCGCGAAGGGGCTTCTAGTGTGTGGAAACCTTTCCTCCTTCACAGCTCCCTCCCACTGGTGCAGGTCCCTTCCCTATCCTTTTGTCTCTGTTTATTATTTTTTCTTTTGCCCTACCCAGGTACGTGGGGGGTTTCTTGCCTTTTGGGAGGTCTGAGGTCTTCTGCCAGTGTTCAGTAGGTGTTCTGTAGGAGTTGTTCCACGTGTAGATGTATTTCTGGTGTATCTGTGGGGAAGAAGGTGATCTCTGCGTCTTACTCTTCCACCATCTTGCCCAACCAAGCCTCAATTTCTTGATATTGTTTTATCCTCATCATGACCAATTTTACCTCATTCACATTTTTATTTATGGCTGCTTTGGCTAATAGAGATGTATTCCTTCCTGTGATCATTTATTCAGAAAACATGTTATCGTGATATCCTACTTAAGTAGTTACTTTTGCTTATTTCATGGTTGCTAGTTTTTGTTGCAGACCATTCCAGTTCAAGAATGGGAACTAGTTATAAAGATAATGGCAATTCCTAACATTGAAAATGTCTGAATTGCTCTTTTTTGTAGCAGATATTATAACTAAAGGGCTTATTCTGTTTTCTTTATTTCATTTTCATTCAGGTTTCATCTACAATTATTTTATGTATTATTTAAATCTTCTGTGTATTACTTAAATCAAGGACTGTGCAGTGCCTTAAATGGAAAAGAGCACTGGACTAGTTTAAGGGGGAAAAAAGGAGATGTCTTTTAGCCAGTTCATATAGAGTGTCCAGCGCTGCACTAGTCACTTTACAGATCTTGTTTCAGGAGTCCCAGCCCCACTACTGTTTTTGACTTTAGCTACTTAATCTGACAGAGCTTGAGTTGCTTCATCTGTAATGCATGGGTAATTCTTCTCTACCTAACTTCCATGAATATTGTGGAGATTCCAATGAGATAACATAAATGAAAAGCCATGTATCACTATAAAAGTGAATTAAGGACTTCCCTGGCAGTCCAGTGGTTAGGAATCGGCGCTTTGACTCCATGGCCCCGGGTTTAGTCCCTGGTTGGGGAAGATCCTGCAAGCCGCATAACGTGGCCCCCCCCCCCAAAAAAAGTGAATTAAATGAAAAGTTATCTTCTTACTATTAACTAAGATGCTTATTTTAGGAGTTCTTCAAAACAGTTCTATTTAGTTAGGGTTTTATTATCTAAAACTACACATTAATGTTTCAAATGGACATGCCCACATCCAGTTGCCATGAGTGTGATGTTAGTTCTTCAAGCTAAGTATCACTGTTTTTATGGCTTACTCTTAGATATAGAGTTCCTTGCAGGCTTTGTAAATTCTGTCTTTTCAGGTGTCTGGCGGAAAGAGATGTGTGATATTACTAATCATTGATATACTTCAGATCAGTTCTCCCATTTAAAGGCAAAAGAATGCCATAATGGAAACATTTTGAAAAAGTAATATGGAACATGATTGTTAACAAAATGCATACTGCACTACCACTTTAAAGCTTGGAAAATGTTTAATTCAGAGACTAAATAGATAATGGCCAATGAATAGTAATAAGCCACTTAATTATTTAAATACACTGTCTACTCAGTATATCTAGTGTTTTTAAAATAATTTTTCATATGTTAAAATCTTGATGACCAGTCGCACAAGATAAAGATGATTTACATAATCCTTACATCCTCAAATTTTAATGAAAATCTTAGTATTTGAAACATACATTGCCTTTCAAACAATTAATTAGTCATTTAGATAGCACATGCATCACAGTTCCACGTCTGCATAAAAGCTTTGTAGTTCTCTTATATTATTCCTTATCCATGATAAGCATGAAAACTATACCAAGTTGACAATAGTTGACCTACGTGGGTTGTACTACTATCATATCTATAATACACAAATAACAAAATAACATACCTCGATGGTTATTGCAGCATTTGCTACCCACTTTGAGTTTCTGTGCTTGAAACACTTTTGAGATGTATCTGTGCACTGTTTCTTCTTCCATGAGTGGTTAAATAACAAGCAATCACTTGATGAGTTTTGGGCAGCTGCTTTTGTTTTTGTTGTTTTTATAAGGATTCCATTAGCGCTAGGTACTCTACCAGATGGTGATGGTTCTTTGCCTTCGTAATAGGCACAATAGTTAACAATATCCTAGACTCACCTTATAATGAGGGAATGCTATGAAAATAAGGAGGGCAAGCTTGATGGCTAATTGTGCATTGTGCTGAAGTGCTGTGCCCATCACTCCATGAATGTTGAGTGTTCAGGGATGAAGTTTGCACCATCTTCAGATAGAGATCTAGATAGCACAGCCCATAGATTAATTTCCAGCTACGTAAAAGAGTCTTGTGTCATGTTGATATGCAGCTGTTTTTTGACTCAATTGCCTAGTCGGCTTGGCACAATTTATTTCAGAATTTCTCTCCAAAGTATTGCTTCACCCATTCTGTGCCAATTTCTTGATATTACAGTTTGCAATTGATCTAGGTTGGTATTTTTAGCGACTGTCCCTTGACTTTAACAAAAGATCATTCCTGAAAATACTAGAAAATACTGAAAATACTAGAATCTGTGATTGTTTTCATAGCCAATATTGTCTTCATGTATTCTGCTTCAGCAATTTCATGTGTCTTAAACCTTCTTCTCCATACTTGAAGCACTGTGATACCTGCCACTTGTTATCTAGGGAGGATATAAATGCTGTCATTATTTAATTATGAAAGATCAACACCCATCACATCTGCCCACTGCACTCACCACCTTGGGTAGTTTTGTGACAAAAATCTCCTGGCAAGGGCCTTAGCAGCAGGCATGGTCAGAGGACTGGGTGAGGAAAACACAAAACAGCCCCATACTATGTCTTCAAACATCACATATGATCGCAAGCATAATAATATTTTGGCAAGTGAAACTGGTTTTATAGACGTATGGGTGTGAATCTATCCTTGTAGGTCAATTTGTCCTGAGTTACCAGTATATTCTGTACTAGTATCACTAGTCACAGCAGTTTTCACCAGTTTAAAATTTGATTATTTTTGAGTGAATATTTACCTCATCCCTGCTTGCTAAGGGAAAACTTACTGGGAGCAGAAGACTCCTAGCAACATAATCCCAAGGGTTGCTGAATTATGCAAGATTTAGAATCATTTATGAGCTTGATCAGAGGGGTCTGCCTGTATTATAAAGATACATAGACAGCACCTGTCATCCTGAGACTCAAGGAAAATAACATTTTACTTAAGGATCTCTATCTTCTATTATTGACCTTAAAAAGGATGTATCTTTGACCGGTAAAAGTCAATGCTATTTTGGACATTTCAAAAATCTCTTTTGAAAGAAAAATGGAATTACAGTCAGTACCCAATGAAATACATATTGATAGCTCAGCCTCACTTGTTAAACTTTTTATTTTGAAATAATTTTAGGCTTACAGAAAAGTTGCAAAAATAGTACAAGGAGTTCCTGCATACCCTTCACCCAGCTTCCTGTAATGTCAACAACTTACATACCATACATAGCACAGTTATCAAAACCAGGAAATAACTCTAGTTCAATACCATTAAGTAAACTAGAGACCTTATTTGAATTTCACCAATTTTCCCTCTAATGTCCTTTCTCTGCTCCAGGACCCCACATTGCATTTACTTGTCATGTTTATTTAGTCTCCTCCAATCTGTGACAGTTCCTCAGCCTTTCCTTGTCTTTCATGACCCTGACACTTTGGATGAGTACTGGTCAGTTATTTTGTCGAATGCCTCTCAGTTTGGGTTTGTCAAATGCATTCTCATGATTTGACTGAGGTCATGCATTTTTGGCAAGAAAACCATAGAAATGATGTGCGTCATATTCGAGGGTACTTGATGTTGATGTATCTTCTCTCTCATGTTAACCTTAATCACCTGATAAAGATGGTGTCTGCTGGGTTTCTGTGCTGTAAAGTTTTCCTCTTGTGAAAATCGATAAATATCTTCTTCATTTATTCAACATCTCCTCAACATACCATTGATGGTAAGGATCATCCCAATATCCAAGCTGTCAAAATGTGGAAGTGTCCATCTTAGAAGTGATGGGTAACACACTTCTCTACTGTCAGTCAAGAAAGGGAGGGAGGAGAAAATGGACCAAGAGATGAGGAAAGACTGAGAAACTGTCACAGATTGGAGGAGACTAAATAAACATGACATGTAAATGCAATATGGGATCCTGGATTGGATACTGGAGCAGAGAGAGGACATTAGGGGAAAAATTGGTGAAATTCAAATAAGGTCTCTAGTTTATTTAATGGTATTGTAGTAAAGATAATTTCCTGGTTTTTATAACTGTGCTATGTATGGTATGTAAGTTATAGACATTACAGGAATCTGAGTTAAGGGTCTCCAGGGGCGTTCTGTACTATTTTTGTAATTTCTCTGTAAGTCTAAAATTATTTCAAAGTTAAATGTTTTAAAAAGAACTTTCTTAGTCTTGCACATGCATCTCCTGTCTTTTGATGCTCAGAAATACAGTGGAGTATTATTGTTTCTTTTTTAAAATCTTTTTAATTAATTAATTAATTTATTTATTTATTTAATTTTGGGCTGCATTGGGTCTTTGTTGCTGTGTGCGGACCTTCCCTAGTTGCGGCGAGCGGGGGCTACTCTTGGTTGCGATGCGCGGTCTTCTCATTGCTGTGGCTTCTCTTGTTGCGGAGCACAGGCTTCAGTAGTTGTGGCTCACGGGCTCTAGAGCGCAAGCTAAGTAGTTGTGGCGCACGGGCTTATTTGCTTCACAGCATATGGGATCTTCCCAGACCAGGGCTTGAGCCTGTGTCCCCTGCATTGGCAGGTGGATTCTTAACCACTGTGCCACCAGGAAAGTCCGAATGTTTCTTTTACTTTCTTCTCTTTTTTAAACTTTGGGTGTGGTAATGAGAAAACTCTGAAATGCATGGAGTGGCTGGTCTTGGGACTAACCTCAACTAACTAGATGGGTTGGATAATTTAAATAGTTAAGAAAGCACTCATACCCATAACAGCGCTTCACAAACCTAGCAAATCAAAAACTTTGAATGTAGAACATTCATTTCAGATTGTCACCATTTACAGATAGGAAACTGGAGATCCAGTGAGGGAGAGTCCCTTGTCCAACGTCACATAAGCAGTTATCAAAAGATCCTGAGAACTCCAGTGTTCTTCCAATCATTTCAGTCTTTTTTCCTGTGGTGAAGAAGGAGATGGAGAAAACATCATTTGGGCTTATTGTGTTTTGTTTGTTTTTGATCTTTGCAGCATTCGTTTAATTCTAAGAGAAGAAACATACTGCTCAAAAATATGGAACGCGTCACGAATTTTCGTGTCATCCGTGTGCGGGAGCCATGCTAGTCTTCTCTGTATCTTTCCAATTTTAGAATATGTGCTGTCGAAGCAAGCACTGGGCTATTGTTTTACTAAACCAAAAGCATCCAGTGCTTATCACGTCAGACTGTCCCACATGACATTGGGATGCCCTGTTTTCACCGTTTTGTGTTTCTCCTTCACTTTCTGTTATTTCAAAAGGGGGAAAAAGTCAACTTTCCCTTTCCTAATCTCTCCCTCATTTATTGTTTCATGACACTGTGTTTAGATGAAGACTTTAATTAGAGTTTCATATTTAGTTCTCTGACAGTCATTTGGGCTATTAATTTTGAAAAGAAGGAGGAAGAGAGGCAGGGTGTTTTTATTTTTAGACCATGTTATCTAACTTAGTGATACTAAGCTTTGTTTAATCACCAAGAGTCAGAACACTGAGCTGTCTCTACTCCCTCGTCCATCCTTTTCTTCACACCCTGCATTGCTGAGTTAGCTAGCCAGAGTCGGGGATTGTAACGGGCTGTGGATCACGTATATCTTCACTGCATGAAACTCTTTGATGTCTGATGCTGTTATAGATATACTCATTAGTACAAAGTCCTGGCCAGCTAGGGAGGTACCTGTCACAGATTAACTGAAAATATTGCACTAGCAGCTCAGCCTTGTTATGGGTCAAATACAGTTTTGTAAAAGAATTTGGAATCTAATCCAATGAATTTAAAACGTTGTTTTATGGAAGCATAGCTCAAGATCATTTCTCTCTCCCCCTTGCAGCCAAGGTTGCAATTGGCTACCTGGTAAGAAAGGACTTGTGATATGGCCAGGGATGTATTCTTCAACCAAAATTTGGTACCATTAAGATGGACCCTTTGTCACAGGAACCCCATTTAGTACCAAGAGATCTGAATATCTGAAGTTTGAGAACTGTCTACTATATGTCAACTCTTTTGTGTGGAAGAAGCTCTTTACATGTTGTGGAAATAGATGTCTGATCTTACTTGATCATATAATAATTCTCTCATGTCACATAGCTATATGAAGTCATTATAAATATTGTTTTTTTCTTTACTTCACGTTTTTGTGAAACGTGGATACAAGGTACTTCTGTGCATCTGGAAATAGCAATTAGTTCTTCTAGGAACATGACTTTATTCATAGAACATCATTTACTCACTGCTGTTTTTGCCCTTACAGATTAGGTTTCTGATTGTAAAGTCCCCAGGTTTGCCTTGTTTTCCTCTGTCTCAGCTGGCCGCTTGATTGTTGACCTACAGGGGTATATATTCCAGAGGAATTTTAGCCATCTGGCCATCTGTTCTTTCCTCATTATCTCTAAATAATCTTTTCATTTTTTTTCTGTATTTCCTCCACTGTGTAATCAGTCTTTGGTTTCTTAAATTTATGTGTTTTTTTTTTTTTTTTGTGGTACGCGGGCCCCTCAATGTTGTGGCCTCTCCCGTTGTGGAGCACAGGTTCCGGACGCGCAGGCTCAGCGGCCATGGTTCACGGGCCCAGCCGCTCCACGGCATGTGGGATCCTCCCGGACGGGGGCACAAACCCGTGTCCCCTGCATTGGCAGGCGGACTCTCAACCACTGCGCCACCAGGGAAGCCCCAAATTTATGGGTTTTGTTGCTGTTGCTGTCTAATCCAGATTTGCAACCCTGCTTAGGTTTTCAATGTTTTTATTTCTGTGCCTTCAGTTCTCACCACAAAGTCAAGTTTTACTGCTCGACATAATGAGAAGTTTAACTCATGCTTTTTCCTGTCTTTCTTGATACTGTTTTCTTAAAAGTCAGTGAATGATTCCATTTGGTCTACGACCTTTTGTTTTGTAAATCATCTCCACTATTTGGACTTAACCATGTTGTCTAGAGTTGGAGTAAATTATTTTTCCAATATTATTCCTGATGAGCTTGTATAATATGGCTTAGTGTCATGTCAAACTCTGTTACTTACAGAAGTAGATGTGACAAAACGATCCATCGGTTTTTGCGGCTGTTGCTTGGTCATAGGCATGTCAATGTATGCTTTCAATTGGACTGTTTTTTCTATTGTAAATGGACATATTTTTTGTTGTTGTTGAAACTCAGATTTTTATTTACCCACTGGGAATTTGTAGAAAAGAGATTAGCCTTTTGCTCCTACACATGTTCTTGTGGGTAGACAGTGAAGGCAGTTTCCACACTGAAAACCATCCAACAGCTTGAAAACATAGAGTCACAGTGATATAACTGTGTTAAATATGGCAAATTTCCTGAACTAAGTAAGAGATATCCTATGTGTCAGCCATGATTTGCCAGCTAACTAGATAGTACTAAGGTTCTAATTTCTGTCTCTAGGATGCAGAAATGCAAACAGAAAACCTTTTTCTCTGTGACTTTAAACTCTTTTTTTTAACATCTTTATTGGAGTATAATTGCTTTACAATGGTGTGTTAGTTTCTGCTTTACAACAAAGTGAATCAGTTATATATATACATATGTTCCCATATCTCTTCCCTCTTGCGTCTCCCTCCCTCCCACCCTCCTATCCCACCCCTCCAGGCGGTCACGTGCTTTGTGACTTTAAACTCTTAACCCATCTTTTACATGTGTCTAGGTACATTGAGTAGGCAGCATTATAGTATCAATCATCTCTTATTCCATTCCAAATACATTTTGGAGACTGTATTTTTAAGATGACATTGTTTTAAGATCACATTGTCATATTGCCTTAAAATTGTTCATCCTATTTATGAAAAAATAGTAACCCTGAAGTAACCGTTTGAGAACGTTGAATATATTTAAGAACTCTGTGTGGTTTTATAACGTTTGCTAAATACTTATCCCAGAAGTTGTTTTTCTGTTGTTAATGTTTATATTTATCACATACTTTATTCAACAAACTTAAATTTTTTCCAACTTGTATAAAAACATAATCTCTAGAGGTGTTTTGTTTGTTTGTTTGTTTTGCCATTTCCTGGTTATTTCGCTTTTTCTATTAGCCGGAAAAGCATTCTATATAGAAACAAATTCAATCTTAACTTACTTCCAAGTAACTGAAAAAAAATTTTTTAATTGTCCATTTTTATTCTGCTAGTACCCCACTAGAGGAAGGATTTTTTCCAGCTTTAGTGAGATTTAATTGACATATAACATTGTGTAAGTTTACGGTGTACAACATGATGATTTGATACAAGTATATATTGGGAAATGATGACCACCTCACATAGTTACTCTTTTTGTGGTAAGAACAGTTTAAGACTTACTGTCTTAAGCAACTGTCAAGTATATAATACAGTTTTGTTCACTATAGTCACGATGCTGTATCTTAGATTACCATAACATATTCACCTTATAACTGGAAGTTTGTACCCTTTGACCACATCTCTCCATTTTCCCCACCCCCAGTCCCTGGTAACCTCCATTCTACTCTGTTTCTATGAGTTTAGCTTTTTTAGATTCCTCATATCAGTGAAATTGTACAGTATTTGTCTTTCTGTGTCTGGCCTTCAAGGTACATGCATATTGCCAAAAAAGGCAGGATTTCCTTCTTTCTCATGGCTGAATAATATTCCATTGTATGTATTTTGGAATATTGTCTTATTTTTCATAGAGGCCTTAGAGGTAGTCTTGATAAATGCCTCTTTCTTGGGTGAACAACAGATGTAACCATGGAAATGCTTGATGTGAAGCATGGTATCAGCAAGTGGCATAAACATAGAAAATGCTGACTTGTAATAACAGCTCTAACCAAGGCTCCTTGTGTGGCCTTGAGGAAGTCATGAGAATCCTACCTACCTCTGTTTCTCTTCATACAAGAGCAAGCAGCAGTACTCAATTTGCAGGACTATTGCTTGTGGTTTACTACATGGATTTTATAAATGTCAGGGGTCATTTAATGCTGAAAGTCCTGTTAAATCCATTAAGAGTTCTATCTATATACATTCAATTCCCCAAGGAAATGATTCATTCAACAGACATTTATTGAAAACTATTACTTGTTAGGCACAGGGCTGAGTACTGCACAGAATACAAAGTTATGGAAGATATGGTCCCTGCCTGACCTTTTAGTATGAAGCTGCTTGTGTTATGTGCCATAAGCCAGGTACAAACGAACCACTAAAAGAGTCCAAGGGAGGAGGGAGGGCTGGGATTATATCCAGCTGTGGTGGTTAAAGAAGTAGTCATGGGAGAGGTACCGTGTGAGATATTCTTGGAAGGAGAGACAGGAGGACATTCCAGGCAGAAAGGACAACCTAAGCAAAGACAGAGGGGAAAAAACTGTAGTGTGGATTTGGGGAGTCGAGTGTTAAGTCAGCCTGGCTGAAGCATAGAGCCTGTGTTGGTAGAGGAGTAGCCTTAAAAGGAAGTGAGGAGCTTGAACTTGATTTTGTAGTGCTGTGGAATCTGACAATTTTGAGTAGAGAAATGGCATCATCAGCCTATGCAAGATGAATGAATAGAGCAAAAGAGACTGGCCACAGGGGGACCTCTTAGAAAGCTGCTATTGAAGCTTAGAGAGCTTCATATTGAAGGTATGAAATGATAAGAATTTGAATTAGGGGGTGGCCGTGGGAAGGAGAAGCCAGTGATGGAGTTGAGATGCTGCTCAAGTCAACATGGTTAAGTAAGAGGGGGTTGGTTGAAATACTACTTCCACCTACTGCTATTGTGTTCACCTTAATATCCAATTTCATTGAATTTGAAATGAAGATTTGTCATACTTTTTTTTGGTTTCACATTAGACGGTGTCTTGTTCACCACCACAGCTTTTGTGCGTAGCACACATAGTAAATATTGGGAGCTTGAAAAGTGGTCCCTGAATGAAACATGAGCTTGTTGAATCGCTTTGACAGAGGGAGAACCAATATGGGCTCCCCTGCAAGGTGCCTAGTCATCTCTCCACCTGCATCTGTACTTCTACTCCCAGTTCAGTTTTTACCTAAATATGAATGAAAATTGTATACACCCATGTGCCAACTTTCCTCACTCAACCACATTTTAACCTAGATTTCATGGCCTACAGATTGCTGATTTTTGTGAATTTAATTCTGTCCCTTGGCATTATAGAAATGTTCATTGGCCAAACGCCTTGGATACTCTCCAAATTTAGCATTTGAGTGTTTTTACCCTCTATGTGGATTTTTAAAAAATTTACTGAATGGCCACTGTTACATATTATTTTAAAGTAATTAGTGTGATAATCTAGTAATATTCAAGCATCATCTTCTGCCTTAAAATAGTTGAAATTGAATTTTACAGCAAGTGGCTAGCTTGCAAATAAAGGTATTCTTGGAAGCATGATTAGCACTAATAAGGTCATTCTGAGTCAAGTACCAGGTCATAATCTGCAGAAAAGGGTTTTGTGTAAAAGGTGACTGCCTAATCCAGTAAAAATATATATTTAAAGTTTAATCAATAATGATTGCTTCGAATGTACAGTGATATTTAAAAAGTCTGAAGAGTTTCAGCTTAGAAAGGCAAAGAAAAATTCTTAGAGAGAGAGCCTGTGCATTGACTTTTTAAGATAAACTTAGCTAGCAATCTGCTTTTTAAAAGAAATGGGAAAGTAATAAGAAATGGGAAACTAATTTCAAGATGGAATTTAAAAAAGGATTTCTAGGCTTATGAGCTGTACCTTGGTATTTGTGCAGTCAGCTCAATCTCTTATACCTTCTCCATCTTCATCTCCATTTGGCATAGTGATTTCTGTTTTTCAGGACAGACATCCTGAGGCCTTGGGTGCAATCCTTAGTAATCGAGATGTGATTCAGGTTTGGGCAACTGACCCTACTTCAAAAATAAGAAAAGTACCTGGACCATTTTAGAAAAATGTTTCAACAAAGAAGGAAACTTAAAATGGTTTTAAGTATTTAGCAGCATTCAGCTGATGTCATTAATAGTTTACAATAATATCCATAATTGTGACTTGCATATTTTAATAGGCAACTGACAGCTAAGACAAAACCAAGACCCTCTTTCACTCTTCCCAAATTCTCAAGGCCTCACTCCGGTGGCACATGACATTTATTCCATCTACGAAATATTGCTGATAAAATGTATTTAATCATATTTCACTATTCCTCCCCCAAATCTCCTATTCTCCTCACTAGAGAAACACTTAAGGAAAAAAATGACATTACTTCCATGCCGGAGATTGTAGAGAAAAAAAGAAGAAATTCGGAGACACCTATCTGAGAAAAGCTTTTCATTCTGAAATACTTCAGCTCCAATAATAATGTATTTGAAGCGAAACCAGAATGAAAGTGTAATGAATAAAGTAACATACTAATGAAGGGGGGGGTGATAGAGAAAGTGAGACTCTGCCAGAGAGAGAATTATTTGTGCCATTTTTATCACACATTATAAACTCCTTGGCTTTCCTTGAAGCAAAAATGAAGAGCTGTGATTAATTATGGCTCAGAGACGTCTCATTCTCCCCATCAAATTTCTCCTCCTCCTCAATAGCACCTCTAGACCCCTAGTTTAGTCACCTTTGATTTCTACCCCACTGTTTTCCTTTGATTTCTATCCCATAATGTCAAGTGCTAGAGCCCCTCTCAGCAACAGTCCTCAGGCCTCTGCAGTTGCAGAAGAGATAAGATAGGCAAACTCCTTGTGGGCAGGTTCCCTGCCCTATTCATTGTCTTCCATAGTATCCAGCAGTCTCTTTTACAGAGAGGTGCTTATTAACCAGTGTACTTTCCTTTATCAAGCAATAAGAACAATGCAGTTCAATACATTTTCCTCTTTACAGTGGTTGCCAGAAAGCGCAGAGCTACATTTAGGGCCCAGCTGAAGCAATTAACCTTATCTAGATTTTTGAAGTTTTTGATGTAATTATCACCACCTTCCCCATTATATCACTCTTACTCTTTAGGCCCATGATAATGGTGTTTTTGGAAGTGTGTCTTTCCTGTAAGTTGTTTCCAAGCCCTTGTGGAAGAATGGAGTTGTATACCTAGTGAGAGGGCAAGGGAAGGGGCTAATTCTATTTCTGAATTTCTTATTTACAGCTTATTAAGCTATTTGAGTGTTTTTCATTTAGACGTGCCAATGTATTGCAAGCATTATGGTATTGCAAACTGGGGGCTTCAGATTTAAATAGGCTGCCAGTGATAGAAGTAAACCGAGTACTGCTGAGACTATTCTTAATCAGAAAGGAAATGATAACAAATACTTGGAACTCCTTAGCCAGGTATTTATTTTCTTCACAATGAAAAGGACAAAGTGTTGTATGGGATGTCCTGTTTCCTTACTGCATCACTGCAGGGTACAACGGATGAACTTTGTATTTGGTGCTTGCTTTGAGGTTTGGGAGTCTATCAATACTTCACCTTTTGGTTATCCATGTTGAAATGCTGTGGTCAACATTGGGTTGTTTGCTTATTTGATGTGAAAAGTATTTCCCTCCTTTGAGCTTGTCTTTTTTCCAGATATCTTTTTTGGGGGTGAGGAGAAGAGGTAGTACTTTCAAATGAGTGTGGTTTCTGCAGTGAGTAAAGGTATTAATTTATTAGAGAGCCGAGGAGAGTTTACTAGAAAATCCTTTATCTGCTTAAATTTGGGTATGTAGCAAACATTTTGAAAAACACTCTGGGGAGATTTGTAGAGCAAACATAGGCAACATGTAATACAGAGCTCTTATATACTTACCTTTATAACTAATAGCACTATTTTGTAAACAGAAAATGAATGTGTTTTCTAGGAGTAGTAGAATAGAATCTTGAGAGGTCCAATCCTTTTTTTGTGTGACCTGGACTGGCCTTCTTTTATACGACTGCTAACATCATTACTGAGGTCAGAGATGTGGAATTAAGATATCAAAACCCCGTCTATATGACCTTTTAGAAACTGATTATCAGCGACATAAGAAAATGCTTAGTAAATAGCTAAATCTATTGTTCCATAAGACAGCCATTCCCACAGTGTTGGGAAAGTGTTGTTGGCTGACTAGCAGCACCACCTTCACCTGGGTACTTGTTAGAAATGCAGATTCTCGGGCCCTACCCAGAACTGCTGAATCAGAAACTTTGAAGGTGAATCTGACAGTCTGTGTTTTACAAAGCCCTCCTGGTGATTCTGATGAACACTCAAGTTTGAGGACCACTGGTTTAGAGAAAACCCTAACAGTCCAAGAGAGTATCAACTAAAGATAATGTTTCTCAGTTTCAGAATTCTCAGCACTCTGGCTTATTGTTTATACTCAGATCTGGTGGAAAGAAAATGACATCTGTTCTGGAAGACATATATCTTTGGGAAACTTATTATATTTCTCTCCCTAGGGAGCACCACAGTGCTTATTAGCTGAGATAAGGCTCTGAGACGTACTGCACGAAAGAGCAGTTTACTTCTGTTACACTCAACATTTCTCAAAATTCTTTTACCACAGAAACCCTATTTTTGTGGAGCACATAGAAACCTCCCATTGAACATCTCATCACAGGTAGCTGGACAAGAATAACATTGGTGTGTAAATGTGTGAAACCAAGAAGAAAAAGATTATTTTAATCACTTGTCTCTTGTAACCCTTTGGAAGGATTAGTGACTTTTTTTATACCCCAAAAGGTCTATTGTAGGTGTTACTAGCTGCCACAAGTGGACTTTCAAAGTTTTATATGCAGCAAGTGTGGGGACAAAAAGGGCTTATATATGTATATAACATATATAATATATATTTGTATATAATATATATTTATTATTAGTTCTTTACAATAGAAATACATATTCAATATAATTTTCAGTACAATAAGAATATTCAATGTATAAGTATATATGTTCCAACGTGTTTCACATTTATATGAGTCAATCTTGGCTTCTAAGCAGTTGGGCCTGTTGAGATGAAAAATAAGAAAATCTGTTCAAATAGTTAGAAACAGTTTTATAATGAGATTCATTATTATTTTACCAACTTATATAAATAATATTCAAAATCCCTTTGCTATAATTAATTACTTGTTAGTATTTTAAGCACCATTAACATCTTCTCTTATAGCCTAAAGCTTGTTTTGCTTTATCCTCCTAACTTACCAGGAAAAAAATGACTTGCTTGATTTCTTTATATCCTTTTAATATGTGTTATAAATAAAATATAACAGCAGTTTTGGCAAAATTAAAATATAAAAAGTACCAACCAAAAAATGTGACGCTCCCAAGTTTTTCATATGATAGAGATTACTTTGAATGTTTTATTCATTATGATTCTAAAGTGAATTTTCATTATGTGAGATCTTAAAGTAAGAAGCTTGTGATGGTAGAGAAGTGCCTCTTGACTAGGTAAACTGGTCTTCTAAGTAGGCACTGGCTTATTGCCAATTGTAAAGGGAGCAATAATTCCTTTCTCTTTTCAGTTATTTGCAAGGATAAGATTAAAGCTTGGATCTGCTTCTTTATCCTCTGCTCTTTCACCTACCATTACTACTGAGTTGTGGGAGCAGCAACTGTAACAATATCTGGTTCTAAGAAGAGAAGTGTCCTTGGTTTTCTAACATTGTATATAAATTCCCTCTCTAAACACATGATAATTTATATTACTCACAAAATCAAGGATTCCTCATATAATAGTGCATTATCTTCTGTGGGGAGGTAAAATGGTAAAACATAATTTGTAATCTATTGAATTTTTTATACTTAATTCACAGCAACAATTTTAGTTCTAACTAACTAATAAAGAAAATAAATATTTTTTTTTTACTGATTTTACTTCCAAAGCATACTAAATTTCACTTGTTCCCTTTATTCTTTCAAAGTACTTATGAAGTATGTAGGGGCGGGAATTATTCCTAGAAAAACTGATTAACAGAATTGGAAAATAATTTAGCCATGATCTAAAGGTAATTAGAATCCAGGACACTTAAATCCCAGTTTAGCCCTCTTCCTAATAAAATGCTGCATTCGTATTTAGTAAAATACTGCATTCATATTAAAAATTTAGATTTGTTCCTGCTTTGTCTCAGAATAAATGTGTTAGAAGTCAGAGTATGAACTGCCTGCAACCTGATTCCAAACAGCTGATTCATTTCAACTTTGGATTTGTTTATCATTATTATTTTCCCCATCAAATTGTCTTTAAAAGTATAAGTACCCTTTTGGATTCTACACGTTCAATTGTCTAGTCACTTATATAAGATCTAGGTTCCCTACTACATCATCAGCAAATACCTAGAATATTTTGTCTTTTAAAAGCTGTGGAAAAACCTAAATGCTAAGTTAGAGTGAATAGAATTGATGTGTTTACATCATGTTTATATGTTTACCTGATGCATTTACATGTTGATTTGCATTTGAAGTCTTTAGTCTTATTTTGTGAATAATGTTTACTTAACCAAAAATAAATTGACAATATAGAAAAGAAAATAAATAAACATAACTTGCTCACAGGCAGAGCTGAAGCACTGAAAAAGTCAAATCCTAGTTCCCAGGCCCACAAATCATCAGCCCATGTTGCACATGGGGTGCATGTGTTTTATACATGCACCCATGTAGAAGTTTATATATTTTTATACATTCTCTAGTCATTTAAGTCAAATCCCCACTAAAACTGAGCTTTTGGTGGCGTAGTCTTTTGTGAGATGGTATGCGTGGTGTGTGTGAATCCTTATTTGTCTGTTCTTTGTGGAATGAAATGCTTCAGAAGAACACTTTGTACTTCTTTGTGATAAGGTTGATCTTTTGTCATCGTTTGGGATTTTCTCTGCTTTGTCATAGTGTTGAACCTACAGCACCCAGACATTTATGGTCTGAGTAAACCTGCTTCTAAATGGCACTGCCGTGGTGTTTTTTTTTTTAAGATTCTTCTTTTAGAGTGGTAATAATAATAGTCACAAAAAGGCACACAACCAACCCTTTCATTGAGCCCCACTTCCATCTGTTCTCTATGTCCATGGGGTTTTGCAGGACTGTTACTTTTGTCAGGCCATGGTCATTTGTGCTTAAGCTCTTATAACCCGACTCCTGATTCCAGGACACTGCTTCTCCCAGACCAACTGGCAAAATTCTATCATGTAGACATTTGCTAAAAAGCTGTGCTAAGAGATGAGATATATGTACTAATTGTTCTGCTTTGGTTAGGATGAAAGACTTCATAATCCGTTTAAAGCACTTTGAACAGTGCCCAGCACATGGTAAATACACAGTAAAGTTATTCAGGTGGATGTGGTGTAAAAAACATCGGACACTCAGGTATCTTGTCTTATTCGTTTTCAAGTCACCTATGATCCCCAGGTGCTTAACAAAACATCCCACTTGGCATACATTTATCTATTAAATAGTTTCTAGACATACCTAACGGCCAGTTGGTATGCAATCTTTATTATAATCTTAGAAGGAAAATAGTGACCCAACCATTAGAAATATTTGAACGAGCTCATTCCTCAGTTTAGCACACCATGGTTTTGTGAGGCATTAGTGTACTGGTTAGGAATGTGAGCTGCAGACTCAGTCCACCTGGGTTCAAATCACAGCTCTGCGACATTTGTTCTGTTACCTTGAGCGTGTTTCTTCACATCTCTGTGCCTCAGTTCTTCAGTAAAACACTGACTTCCTAGGGTTATATTGTGAAGACTATATGAGGTAATGCACGTAAAGCACTTTGAACAGTGTCTGGCACATGGTAAATATACCTACGATAAAGTCAGTTGTTATTATTATTCAGGTGGTCATGATGTGAAAAAAAAAATGCAAACCTGACCACAGCGTTCAATAATTCCCTCAAATGAGTTGTGTCATTATGACTACTTTCATGATATTAATGGAAAATATAATTTTACAGGGGCCTCAACGTGGTCTCTAAATGTGTGTCAACAGTCATCTCATGCCAAGTTACATGAGCTAAACCTGTAGATACAGTTATTCTGTAGCCCACTCATAAATGGTCAGAATTAGTTCACATCTGAAGGGTCATTTGACCTTATATACTAGAGTCTGTAAAACATGAAACAAAACAAAAACGGTTAAATGCTCCAGTTACCTTTAGTAGAAAAAGAACTGTGAAATATTGGCACACCGATGTTTTATATGGCCTAGTTTATTTCTCTATCACTTGATCAAATATTTTTCTAGAATAGAATTTGATTTACCTTGTATAAGAGACATATAAACTGGGCTCTTTTTTTTTCCAGAAAGACATGTTTTCTGAAGTTTTCTAATTTTATTCTGATTTTCAGGGAAGGCACAATGAAGCTAGGGATTTGTTTTATTTTTCCTATTTTTCCCCTCACCAAAATAAGGATTCCACTAATTAAAAGGCAGTGACTAGACCTTAGAAACCTTGTTGTGCTTAATATAGAGGGTTTATGGTTTTAAGAAACACTGCATCCTTACAAGTGCACTGTTCACCCACTAACTCTTCTAGCTGCTTAAACTGACTTGCGGAGAACAATTAATAGATTTTTAAAACTAATTAACTTTCGCTGTCCTTTGCTTTACTTTGTTTTAGATTTGGAGATAGGCATTCTTTGGCAGGGGTCATATTTCAACTTCTTCTCTGTAAAGATATGAGACATTTATGGTTGAGGGATTGATTTATTTTAAAATGTAAAACTTCCATTTATCATTCTATCTTCTTTAAACAACCCCATTTCTAGTTACATTGTTTGTGGATGGCCTTGTTTAGTTCTTTAAATACCAGGAACAGTTTCATCATCATCAAATATTAACTGCTCACTGAAAGCAGGTGAGTTTAACAAGGTTGCTATATTTACTAAGACTGAGAGAGGATCATTTTTAAACATATTCTTTAAAAAAGTAGTCTCGGTAGTTTCATCTAGAGCATTGTCAGTTCTGTTCACATCTCTGAAATACATTTTGGATGAAACTTAATATATTTGGTAAATAATCAGGCCAGGCAGAATAGATCTTTATTTTTAAAAGAGAAAAAATTTATATCAATAAATTGCTTGCTTTTATGTCAGAACAGAAACAAACAGCAACTTGGGCTAATAAAGAATCACTTGGCTAAAAAAAAAACCCACTTTATTTAAATACACAGTGCATTTGGAGTTTGGAGTTTTCTTCGGAGATTTGTCTGATACTCTAAAATGCCTACAGTTTTAATAACAAGTTAGCATAAAGGTTTCAGTAAGGCTTTTGGTGATAAAAATATATTTATCATTAACGAAATGTAGAGCTAGTCCATGCCTCAAAGCATTTTAATGCAGTCCATGTCACCAAGTAAACCTTTCTGCTTGGAAATTGCATATTTGGTATTAGTTTGGTAGTTGGGTAGGATTGTGAGAAAAATGCGTATTTTAAAGTGGATACATTTGGCTCCGGCGTTTGAAACATGATTTCTACTTATGAATTTAGCAAGACCCTGTAAACAACCATTTGGTATCATGCTTTTAAATTTCTTTATCTGAAAGAAAACTTATGTCTAGCAAAAAAAAAAAAAAAGGACTGATTTTTATCTCTGTGCCTCTAATTTCAAAAATGCAGAGGTAAATCAATAACTGTATCTGCCCTTTATATAACCTCTGGGTGGAGGGGTACATGGCTGGCTCTAGAGATGTAATTATTTAATTTATTCTTAGCAGCATACTGAGCGTTGCAAAGATAAATTGTTTACATCTGAACAATAATCAGTGCCTTTCTCACCTTTTACTCCCCTTAAGTTTGCAAGATATTTGTCTACATTTAATTCTTCTTTGAAATTTTCTTTTTGCTTGGAGACAGGAAATTTAACTTTGCCAGGTGGAAACCGCAAGGTTTAAGTTTAGTGCACAACTAAGACCCTTAGGAATTGGAGGGATTGCCAAATACATTCCTACTTCCCAAGTTTTAGTGCCGTTAAAACTCACTTGAGACCCTTAAGTCATGGAAAACCTAAGGTAACTGGCATGGTTTCAAGGGATAGAAGTCACAGTGTAGGAAAGCCAGTTAGACAGAGAAGGCTTGAAGTTGTGATTTCAGAAGTTACCTGACTGAAGCATTCAAACAAAAGAAGCAAGGCCCGGCAGCCATTTGGAAAGCTCTGGCAGAACTCACAACTTTGGCAAGGAGCGCTGGGAAGCTGACTGTGGGATCTTTCTTTGTAGCCATCATAGGAAAAATCTACATCTTGTTAGCTGTGCAGAGTTGAATTAAATCAGTATTTTCATAACGATTCTCTAACGAAATATGTTAAAAGGTATTTTATGGAAAAAAAAAAGAGGCATGGTTTCTGCGATTGAACTGTGTTTCAGTTAACAGAAGTCAGCAGGTTTCTTTACTCTAGGACATGTGAGAGGGAACCTTTAGTATGCTCCGGTGGACTGTTAATCTCCAAGAGGGGAATAGAGGGTACCATTCCTTACAAGTATTTCACCAGGAAGCTCAGTTTCTGAGGCTCCTCTCTTGGGAATAGTGGTCTGTGGTACACAGACTGAAGGATCTCTAAGAGCCTTTCCAGCTTTAATGTTTCCATGACATGTTGTCTATAACATAGAAGCTTCCCCAGTGAAGTACAATTTCATTCTCTCTGACCTTACTAATTCTGACTCTTTGATAATTCCAACAAAGGAGACTGCAATCTTAATAAAAAATAAATTCAGGATTGTGTCTAATAACTGATTCCTGAATGTTCCCCATTGCCACTTTTGTGATATACCTGTTCTGTCATGTGGGGCTGTTATGGATTGCCATTTGTGCTGAGTATATTATTTTGTTCATTAGAATTAACCATGCCCCTCTACCTCTCCCTCTCTTTTAATATGAGTAATCAAGGGTTGACTGAAAAAGACATCTATGCAAATAATGGCTATTCATGCCATTTTTTGCAGGTTTTGAATATGTATCTGCATCGATCTTATGTGTGCATGTGGAAACATAATACTTAAGCAGATGTTTTCCTGGGCTTTAATGGATGACTTTTGCTTGAATTTAAGTATACCACCGACAGGACTGAAGAAATTAAGGTTAACCTGTCCTCCTCTCCCTCCCCCCACTAACAAAAACCTTAAAAACATAAAAGCCTCATCTTCCTGTAATAATTCATATGTTCAAAAATGTATATGAATTTAGAGTCAGGAGTTCCGGCATGGTGGTCACTCACCACACCCTCCCCCATCCCAGTTTAAAGGAGGAGCTCCGGCAGGCAGGCATCAAAGTCATTTGAATATACAGTTGCGCCACGGTGGTTGGGAAAGTGGACTGGCTGACTGGGTAGGGAGACGTGCGAAGCTTTTGGTGGGAGGAGCCAGGGGATAAAAAATTGCTTTCTCCAACAGTCAACTTCCTTAAATTCCTTGCAGCTGGTCAGGTAAGCTGGGGCTGAGAGTGCCTTCTGCTTTGCTCCGGGCAACTGAAGGCCTAGTAGAGCCTGGGCTGATTCCATAGAGGGGGCTGCTTATGACCTTAAGGTAACGGGATGAAAATGGGTTTTTGAGGATTTGACTTTATTTAGCTCCACTCACAAGGGTGGAGAATAGATAGGGAGAGGGTTGCCGTATAATATTTTGTATGGGGCATACTTATCCTAAAAAATTAGTCCTTGTTCATTTGAAATTCAAATTTGATTGGGAGTCCTGTGTTTTCATTTGATAAATCTGGCAACCCTAGATAGGATCCCAGGCAGAAGCCCTAGCTGGGAAGAAAGGGTGCAAGCAGCCGGCATCCTTTTTGTCCTGGTTCCAAATCGCTGTGGTTAGTGACTGGATGGGGTGTCCGGAGAAGGAAGCCGCGAGAACCCTGGGAGCCAGAGATTTGACTGCCTAAGGGCCAAGGGAGAGACCCCTTTATGTTGTTTTGTAACAAAGCCTATGTAGTAAGTAGCTTCTTGAAGTTGCATGATTTTGTGTATTTGTTTTCTTGGAGTAACATTCAATGTCATTCTTTTTTCTTTCCTTTTTTTCTGTATTTTAATGACATTTTACACTGGCAGCCATCAGCTACTTTAAAGACAGCGTCCGTGAATCCTTAGCATTGGAAACGCCTTCTGACTTTCGGTAACTCGGCACCAGTGTGCTTCAGTTGTCTTTGGGTTTTAATTTGATTCTGGTTGGCTGTTTTGTAAACAGAGATCATACATTCCTGAGGAGCATATTATTGAACAGATATCCAGTTAATATTTTTCTCAAGCAGTTGAAGGTATTTGATTAGACCAGAGGGGAAACATGGGGGGGTGGGCAGGAAGCAGATCTGGGGTATTGGGGAGGCAGGCTTGGTTTCACTATGGCCGCAACTATGATTTTTGGTGTTATTTGTTCTTCAAAAAATTTTCAAGCTAATGATTATTTGAAAATAAATGTTTAATGTGAATGCAGCTGAACATGGGTCTTAAAGCACAGCGGGAACATTTTTCTTGTAAGAAGTCAGCATATGCGATAGAGATGCACAAGAAGGCTCCACTCCATGTGATTATCCTGAAGCCACCTTTGTCTCAGGGGCTTCAGGGAATTTGACTTGCAGCTGGTTAGAGAAATGCAGGGTGGGGATGGAGCAGTTGAAGAAGGCAGTTTATTCTAAGCTGACCCTAGAAATGCAGTGCTCCCCTTGGGCAGGCCCAGGTGCTGATTAAATGTGAATCTGCTGCAGGTTCCTTTATTCTGCTCTGTGGGCCGCTATATCCTGGGGGTTCTTGTGACCACAGACCCCTGGGAATTAGACCAGGGTTTGTGTCTGTGCCTCATGGGTTCCTAACATTTTTGATTCAGTTATACTGAATTACCAGGATTTTTCAGCCATGATGATCACACACACCCCAGAGTATATATTCATAGAAAAAAAATTGTTACGAAGTAGCTATTTTCTGGACCTGAATAGAATAACGGTCCATTTGCAACAGAAAACCAGGAACAGCCTCAGTCATATGTTGCCTCTTGTTCTCTTCTTGGAGGAAGAAGAAAGAACTTAGGAAAGGAAATGGCGAGAGAAGCAATTAGGCCTCTAAGGCCGACTTAGTGTGATGCCCTATAAAATTATTCTCACAAAGTTTATTCATTCATTCAGCAAACTTTTATGGAGTGGTCACTATTCACCAGGCACAGAAACAGACCTGGAG
Organism: Stenella coeruleoalba; assembly: GCF_951394435.1. Classification (NCBI taxonomy): domain Eukaryota; kingdom Metazoa; phylum Chordata; class Mammalia; order Artiodactyla; family Delphinidae; genus Stenella; species Stenella coeruleoalba. Next base: position 107,506,546 of record NC_137152.1, on the reverse strand, counting down.
GTTCAAAGATGAGTAAGATATAGTCCTGCCTTTAGACAAACTCAAGGTGGAATGGGGAGATAGGCATGCAAACAATGTATCAATGTACACAGTGATAAGTGCTATGATAAAAGGGAGTACAAGATGCAGCTGGAGACACAAACGAGGGAGAGGGAGAGGGAAGTGGGGGTGGGGTGGGGAGAGGGGTTCAGGAAGATCTTTACAGAGAAAGAGTCATTTGAAGTGAAAATCCGTATTGGGTAGTGAGAGTCTGCAAACTTGGCTTCTGTCCTTACTGAGCTGCTTGTTAATTAGGACAAGCCATCTCATCAATTTGGCCTTCACTTTCTCTGTAAGATAAAAGTGCACAGATGTTCCTTAAAATCCGGTTCAGCCCTAAATGTTCCGATTCTGGTAATCAGGTTATCTTAGCGGGCTGCTGCAGAGAACAATGGTGTGATTGTTGAGCCTACTCCTCCCTTCATCTTCTGGAGGTCACCACTTGCAAGATTTCTTGAGGCAGATAGGCGAGAAAATTCTTCTGCCCTCCTTCCAGCTTCTTACCTATTCAGACTTGGTGTCTGGTTTGCACCGAAGTCATTGCCCTGTATATGTGTATATGGGATGTCAAGAAAGCAGAGTTCATGAGTTTGGGATTAGCAGATGCAAACTATATGTAGGATGGATAAACGACGAGGTCCTGCTGTACAGCACAGGACGCTATATTCAATATCCTGTGGTAAACCGTAATGGAAAAGAGTATGAAAAAGAATGTATACATATGTATAACTGAGTCACTTTGCTGTACAACAGAAATTAACATGACAGTGTATATCAACTATACTTCAATAAAATGTAAAAAAAGGAAGGCAGAGTGCAACAGAGATGCAGTGCTGACTGCAGTGGGGGAGTGCTTGGCTGGCTCATTCATTTTGCCTTCAATAAACTCAGGAAATGGTTTAATAAAGACTTTTTTAAAAGGATTTTTTGTCTGCATCCCAAATTTAAATTAAAAGTTGTATGCAAGATTTTAAGGATGCTTTTTGTGTGTATATGTCAATATTCATAGATGGTACAATACTGGAGGATATCCATTTTTATAAAGACAGAACTCTAAGAGGAAGAAAGTGGGAAGTTTGCCTTTACTATACTGATATCTAGCTAATACTCAGTTTATGTTCATGTTGCCTCACTTTTAGCCATTTCAGATTGTTCCTAGCCCTTAATAGGTCCGTGATGGTTGTAGGAACCAAGCAACCTACTACGTATCATTTGTAATTCTAAAATTACTGTTACTTCCTCTGAGAAGCCATGTCTATGCATATGTAAGTACGTTTCAGTGGGGCAGTATAATCAAGAGGATTTTTCATTTAACACATGATCATTAAAATGAAATAATTTTTTTCATAGAAATCAAATCATCTCTTCATTGCCTTTATTTAACATTTAACTGTTAACTCTTGATAGTCTAGCAGAGCAGTGAGATGTCTTTGAAAAAGTAATCCAGTTACCACTGTATTTGAGAGCTTTTTCCCCCCATAATTCCTAATGTATTTGAAGAAGCAAGTCATTCTGCAAACAGCTGTTCCTGTTAATATACTGGTGATTGACAAAGGGTAATTTTCAGCTTCCTGGGGTCCTTTTCTTATTCTGATGGATGGTAGAGCTTTCTCTCATGAACATAAAAAAGTACACTTCACAGGGGTTTTCTACCACCGAGTGCCCGGGAAGTCTTGTCTCTGACAGACTCTCACTCTCATAACTCCCAAGACTTGGGTGGGATTTGAATCTCTACAATGCTACTTTTCTCTTTCACTCAAGTACTCTTTGTGCTCATTTGTGAAAAGCCTGAAGGTAGGAAAAAGGAAATAGATTGAATTTGGGAGGTTTTATGAATGCTCTGCAACTTTTTCCTTTGTCTGTCATCAACTTTTTGATGTATTTCTGAAACTTCATTGGTCATTTATTCCCCTGCTGCTTTTCGGGTGCTTTTTCAAAGACAGTAGATGGGAAAGGGGAGCGGGAAGCTTCATAGATATACTAGTGCTTATTTCAGCAGAGAATCACTTTCCCATTGAATCACCTTGCTATTTTCTTGACTCCGTATCACAGTGAAAAACCCAATGAGGCCAAAGGAAATGGAAAAGGAGTGAAATTGAGGCAAGCCTAAATGAGCTTGCACTCTAATCTCTTCAATGCTTTAATTTTGTGTGTCTGTGGAGGGGAGGGAGAGAGGTTTACACATCTTGACCAGCCTTAGCTGCTATTTTTAGGATAGAGCCAGCTCTACCAGTGGATGGCAATTTTCACAGGTACGACATTTAGAGTCGTTTATGACATGGTGTCCTACTTTGCACTGAGCACATGGCAACTCTGAACCTGTGGGTCTAGAAGGAGGGCTTGGACAACATTGACTTGGCTTGGGAAACACAATGGGTGATTTTTTTCAGCGCAAGATGGTTTCTGGGCTGTTATAGACCTGATGTGATAGGGATAGGTGGCCCATTCAAGAGTGCTTAGCTGGCCTCAGGAAAACATTGGAACCTTTCTACTCCATAGTCTCTGGTTTTCCAAAGGACAAAAACAATAAGTGATTACATACTGTGCTGGGCAGATCCCTCCTCAGCCTCCACCCCATCCCATTCATACTTGCTTACCAAAGCCTTAATCCCCTCCAAGGACTAAAAGCAAATGTTAGCAAACGTCAAGAGCAAAGTTTGCCACCCTCTCCTCAGCTCCAATGAAAGTATTTTGGCCTGTAATTAAGTTTGGGCACCTTGAAGAATTAATACAGGGGAGATTTGTTATCACCAAGTGTTGCGCATATAAATATATTATCCTGAGTCCTAAAGTCGTTTTGAAAAAACTTGAGGGGCTTGGCTTTCTTTTGAAATATTGTGTTCCACAGATAATGTTGATGTTAAATTATTTGTTCTCATCTATTGTTTGGAGAGAAAATGCAGGTTGCTTTTTTTTCTTTATAAGCTTTCTTTAACATAAGAAGCAGTCTCTGGTAAGGTAGTGTTTCTGTGCATTTGCATTGTTATAGAATTAAATGATGGATTCTGTCATTCAAAAGAGAATGCTTTATAAATCAAGTAAAATCTCATAACTAAGATGAATAAGTTTTTTAAAATCTTATGCTGCCTCATATTCCATACTTTAGTTTTATAACCTAACTTGATGTAATTTTTAAAGTGTAATTTTTTTTCTATTTCTGTGTACCATTTTTGATTTGTAAAAATGTCATTAGTTTCCCAAGAAAAAGCTTAAGAAAAGTTATTATATATAAAGGACAGTAACATAACAGCACAAAGGCAGGTAGCAATTCTTTATCTGTAGATTGGCAGGAAATGTGCCAAATACACCATGTTCTCTCACTCCCTTCCATTCTCCTCTCCTCTCTGATGACATTCAGTGTAAATGACGTTAAAATTCTAAACTGTAACAAATGGCAAAAATCCTAAGGTATTCCTTTTCCTTTTTTTTTTTTAACTGATCTATTGTTTGGAATTCCTGAATGTAAGAGAGAGTCCTCATCTAATTTTGGGGGCGCAGGGAGTGGGTTACAAATTGTGTTCTGTTTAAATGTTTATGGTTGTGTTTGCCACTTGTCTGGGAAAGCTATCAAGGTGGGTTTGTGATCCTAAGGCAATCCTGCTCAGCAGGTGCCTGGTTTCTTTTTTCAGGGCTGCTATGCAACTGTCCCAAAGCCTGGGAATTGGAGCAATGGCCCTAAATGCTAGTAGGCAGCAAGAGGAAAGATAGTCTAAGGAGAAGGAAGGTCAGGACTAACTTGCTTAGACCTGGTTAGGGGGCAGGATTTCCAAATGCAGCTGCAGGTAGTGATAAAAAAGACCTGAAATTCAGAAGAGGGGTCAGAGGTAGAGATAGAGATTTAAGATCTGAGCAATTGCAGTGAGAGATGAAATTTTACCAGCACTTCATTTCTCCAGGGGAAAGAGATTAAGGAGGAGAGCAGAGGATTTAGGACTGTACCTTGGGGAAATCTTTAATGTTAGGGTGTGGGAGGAAAAGAGAAACGCCGGAAGTATAAACTACCATGCTTGGCCCTGGAAGCCACCAAGTGTCACTACTTCCCCTGAGCTGTTAATTCTGAACCAGATAATCCCAGTTATACTGGGTAGAGGGTGGAGAATCTGGGAACTAAAATCCTTGTGACTATCTTTGCTTTGATGCAGGTTGTAGTAGGTGTAAAAAGAAGCTTATGGGGCTTCCCTGGTGGCACAGTGGTTGAGAGTCCGCCTGCCGATGCAGGGGACACGGGTTCGTGCCCCGGTCCGGGAAGATCCCACGTGCCGCGGAGCGGCTGGGCCCGTGAGCCATGGCCGCTGAGCCTGTGCGTCCGGAGCCTGTGCTCCACAACGGGAGAGGCCACAACAGTGAGAGGCCCGCGTAACGCAAAAAACAAACAAAAAAAAGAAGCTTATGTTTTCTCTTAGGGGGGACATTACTGGGGGGAACCCTCCATTACCGCAATTTTTAGCACATATAAGGATTTCCTTATAGTCCTTATATGTACTAAAATTATGTAGCTGTTTCCTAGGCTACTTAATGAGTTCAGGAAGACTGGGTTCATACCACCCTCAACTCTTACTACCAAGAAATTCTTCCTTTTCCAGGATTTCCAGAGAAATATAAAAACACATTGAAACTAGGGTATTATTTGATTTTATAAATAATTTGATTAAAAATCTGATCAAACTGAGAAACAACAGGACAAGCCTGATGGAAAACAATAGTGGCTTCCTTGACTTCTCAAGCTATGTTTTAAGTTATACTCAGCTTCCTGCCAGGGGAGATAAAATAAAAGAGCCACCTCGTCCCACTGATCTGATATTTAAAAGAGCAGTTGCAGTGCATCTGGTTTTGCTTTATAGGTAACTCTCTAAAATTTTGAAGGACACACCTTGATGCTCAGTGAAATTATAGGAATGCTTGGATAACAAGATAACTAAATATGGAGAAGTGATTACATAATCCGTTAAGGCATCATAAATAGGGAAAATTCGTAGCATGTGTTGAAAACACTTGATGAACTAACTGACTTTCTCCTGGGAATTCGGGTGGCCTAGCAACTTGCGCTCTTGGGTTCAAAAAAAAGTTGCCTTTTTTTCCCACCCCTCCCTCCAGTAAGCTCACGCACTATGAAGGATCTTAGCAACTGTGGGAAAAAGAATGGCTTGCAGTTGTGCTTATCTTAAAAGGATTATGGCAGACCTAGTAATCCAAATGAGAGAATCATTAGCTGCTTTGCCCAGTGCTCAAGAGTTAAACAAACACAACAGGTCACATTTGAGAATGTGATAAATACCTGTTCAGTGACATCCTTTGCTACCACATAGTCAACACCATAATTATCAGCCATATCAGCATTTAGGTAATACCAAACGCACGTTTGGTTCCACAGGACTGACATATGATCCTGTCTGGAAGTGCTTAAACCATCCATAAAACATTCGAATACCGGACACTCCCAAGTACACTTTGGTCTCAATTATCCAAGTGATCCAGGGCCAGTGCCTCCGGAATCTACAGAACAGCATAGCCCCAAGGTAGAGATTTATTCTTTGATTAACAAAATATCAGTGGATTTCAGGATGTTTCTCACATTGTATGGATTCAGGAAAAAACTTGAGAGCCAAAATTGTCCAGAATAATGGATCTAAAAGTTTTAAGATACATTTATGTGTATATATGTAACATTTTCCCTCCATTTTCCTGATTGTATATGTAGATCCACACCCTAAATCATATTTAACATGCATGATGTCTCACGTTGGGAAATTTTTATATAAATCTGTAATGTTATGATGATACACTATTCCTAATGTTTTATATTTTAAACGTAAGTTGATGCGTATCAAAGTAGAGCAGAGCAAAGTGGCTAAGAGAATAAGTTCTGGAATCAGACTAGACTAACTGGGTTTTAGTTCTGGTTTTGTCACATGTTAGCTGTGCAAGCTTCTCTCAGTCTCAGTTTCCTCACCTGGAAGATGAAGATTATGAGAGTATCAGTCTTAGCGGCCTTGTATGAAGACTGAATGCATTCATTCAAGTAAAGTACTTATGACATATACATAAGTACATCACATATGCTAAGAGATTAATAAACTTTTCTTATTTTCTTAGCCACACCAGATTTTTAGAAATATTAATGTAAATTCATCTAATCCTTCATTTTCAGGGTCGGTGTGCTAGAGAGAACTGCAAGTACCTTCACCCTCCTCCGCATTTAAAAACGCAGCTGGAAATTAATGGACGGAACAATCTGATTCAACAAAAGACTGCTGCAGCCATGTTTGCCCAGCAGATGCAGTTTATGCTCCAAAATGGTCAAATGCCATCACTTGTAAGTCACGGTGCTGCTTTTTCAAAATTGCATATGTATGTCTTTTATTTTTTAAGGATATATATCTACATTGGAATAACCTTGCAGGGCCTTTGGGAAGTTAGTCACCAAAGTATTGAGGATGCAGGCTGATAGGTAATTGACACTACAAAGCTGCTGTGCACATGAAGGGAGCAATCGGGTGCGTTGGATTTAAAACCTGGGTTGCAGGAACCATGAATGTAGTTTATAGAAGAATATTAATAAAGGAGCAGGGACATTTTAAGAGGAGGAAGAGGTTTGATGATTATTACATATAACCCTTTTAATTTTAGGATATTAATTCAAACAAATTTCCTTGCTCTCTGATGGTAGTTTTGTTGTGACTTTTTAATAGACTTTTTATTTTAAAATAATTTTAGATTTAAAGAAAAGTTGCAAACATAGTACAGAGAGTTCCCATATTACCCCTCACCTGGTTTCCCCCACTGTTAATATCTTATATTTCCATGGTATATTTGTCAAAACTAAGGAACTGACATTTACACATTACTATTAACTGAACTCCAGACTTTATTCAGACTTCACCAGATTTTCCATTAGTGTACCCTTTCTGTTCCAGTGTCCAATCCAGGATACCACAGTGCATTTATTTGAATCCTGTCTCCCCTCTCTCCTCTGGTCTGTGACCATTTCTCAGTCTTTCCCTGTTTCCCATGACCTTGACAGTCTTGAGGAATACTGGCCAGGTAGTTGATGGGGGTTTTAACTTAATCTAGCCACAGTTTCCCTTTGCTGAAATTAATAATATTTTGGCGTCATTCTAGACCAATGTCTAGTATTTGTGTGGATCAGTGAGTTTAAATGGATCACCCAAAAAGTAATTTTGTCCTACGGAGAATTCATCTTGTCCTGATACCTTAAAATATAAAGTTGTAGTTTGGTCTTAGAGTTTTAAGGGGGAATTGAAAACTGTCCCTGTCTACTGAGTTCTTCCAGGTCTCAAATTTAGTTCCGTGGTGTCTCATTCTAATTCCAGCTGGCCTGTTTCCTTTTAACCATTATCCGGATACTAATTTGAAAGGCTTATGTTTTCTTTTTTGTAACCCACTTCATTGGTGACTATATAATGAACACACTGAAAACTGAAAGATGTATATAGTATTTAGATGCAACAAAAATGTGGGAATAGGTCAATCTGCTCTCAGCAAAGTGTATCTCATTAGAAAGTTGTTTCTCAGAATTCAAGGACATCTGTATAGATAGGGCACTCCTTAATTGGTACATCTTTATAGATAATGCAAAAAACAGGTGCTTGAGGCATTGACAAGTCACTAAAATTTTGTACCATGATACTCTTTCCAGAATGTCTAGAAAATTTTAAGTAGCATAAATAGATTTCATGTTTTACGCTATTCATTTGCCAAAAACATTTGCCTTGGAATTCAGTGCTGATTAATTACATTGATAAATTCGTTCCCAGAAGGTCACCAGTGAGCTCCCTGGAGTTCCCCTTTGATCTTTAGTAATACTTTACATGGTTGAACTCCTTCAAACTCTGTCCTTAGCTTTCAAACACTGAAGTATTTCAGTTTGTCCTTACTCCTGAAGGGATAAGGAAGAGAAAGTGTTCTAGATATTGAGAATAGTATGAACAAAGCCACAGAGAAATGAATATGCTTGGTGAGTCCAGAAAATGTGAGTAGATGGGGAATAAAGCAAGGGAGCCTTTAACCCACCATTACTACTCTTGGCCTCTTGTGGGATGTCCCAGTTTCAGACTGAGCAAAGAATAGGAGCCAGATTTTATCACACACCTGAGCCCAGCATTTCCTATACAGCTGGAGCATATATTTTTTCATAGGTCAAGGGACATCAGTCAACTACCCTATTTCAGGGAATCATAGAGCAAGGGCCTGGGGTAAAATAGGGGTAAAGACAGAAGGCAGACTATTCATCTTCCCTTCAGCCTCCAGTCAAGTATCTCCATGCCAAGTCTCAACCCTTCATGCATTATTGATTAGGGAGTGGCTTTTTAGAGTCCAGTGAGAGATTCATTGAGTTTTTCAGCCTCTTGTGCTTTCTAATTTGATCCTCCGTGCTTTCTATAACAGAATACATTTCCCTTTTTTCTTCAATGAGGGTAATTTCAGGCTGCAGAATATGACTGATATGACTCACAGGAATACAATTTATTTTATAGCATATTACAAGACACAAGACATTGCTTAGAAGACCCCAGGGAACAATTGGAAATTGCTTTTCTACCTTGTAGATTATTTAACAGTAGCTGTTGTGATGTGATAAACTGATAAAAGATTGATTTCTGTAGTTACTATGTGTACAAAAAGCTAACCTCGAGATGTTTGATATGATCTTCTTTTGTGGTCTAGAAAGCTGCCTGTGGGCATGTTGTAATTGAGCTAGTGTGAGCAATTTTAAGTGACATTTACCAGTCTGACTTGAAAGAACTGTTCTTTATTATGGATCTTGATTTTACTATGGAAGCAACGTATAATTTTACTTCATTTCCTTGGTACCTACTCTCCCCAAACAACTCTCTATCCCTTCTAACCGCACCCCGCTCCCGCCCTGATCATCTGATTCTTTTCTCTAAAATATTCAAGCTTTTGTTTAAATTTCCAGTCCTGCTGTTTGTCTGGCTGCATATTAAGACCCATTTGGTATCACTGCCTTGAACCTCAGGTCTTCCCACAAAGCACACTTTGATCTGTTTCTAGGATAACAGAAGAGCACATCTGCTTTTGGAAAATTGAGTCTGTTTTGCTTATTATAAGCCCCCAGATAAAGGGAACGTCAACCTAAATGTAGCTAGAGAACAGATTCTGTTCAGTGTGACTGAGCAATGAATAATAGCCACACCTAGTCAATTCGGGTAGAATGCTTGCTGTAGCAGGCAAGTTTGTTCACTGTATCTAACAGGTCTAAATTGACATTTGCACGTATAAAATTCCACCTCAGAAAGCTCTTGTTAGCTTTATTGAGGAAGTTTAGCAAGTGAGGCAAAGGGTGTGACTCCCTAGTATTTTTCAGTGCAGTTTAAGAGAGATAGTTGCTGATGTTCACAGCAAAAAATTGTACAATTAAGAACTCCCGTTGGCATAATTAAGAGGCAGACACGAGCACTGGAGAAGAATTTTAGGGCAAGCAGACACATTGGATTCCAACTCTCAAGCAAAGCTAATGTTTCAAAATTTCAGGTCTTCTTTTCACAACTTGGCATCTTCATTACAGAAAGAAATTTCCAAGGAAGGATTCTCACTGCTGGATGTAATATATGCATGTAAAAGGTGGATATGATGTTAGAAGGCTATTAAAAATATTTTTGGCTCAGACATTTTGTATAATCTAGACCTGTCTATATCTAGTAAATTCCTTTTGCTTCTCTGTTTGAATGTGATGATTCACGTAGAACCAGTTCTTTACACGCAGGTAAACTTGACCCAGTCGGGTGTATTCACCTGATGATTCATACAGAGATTACTGGATCATCCATCACGGTGTGCCAAGTCCTCCGGTCTGCTGTATGCTTTTCATGACTTGCATTCCTGTGGCCAAGTCATGGTGTTCCAAAGCACAGAGGCTATAAACACGGGACTTCAGTCTTTTTCTTTATCACAGATAGAATCATCTCATGTCTGTCTGGACCCTCCCCACCTTTTTGCATCATTTTTACAATTCTATTTACCAAATATATTTCTAAGAAACAAGCTTATATGTCTGTCTGACATTAATATAGTAAGGAATGAAGGTGATGTGACACTTCAGGACCAAATGGGGAAAAATAGGAAGTTGCAGTAGATAAGAGGAAGGGAGATATACTAATTAGTGAATAATTTCAGTATTTTTAGGCTCCCGTGTTTTGAACGTTTTTCTTCTTTAATTAAATAGGACCTCTAAGATATTATATTACTCTATGCAACTTTGGACCGGGACAGATTTAAGTGAATAGAAGTAAAATTGCAAAATATTTATTTACTTTTTAACTTTTGAAAATATTAAATGATTTTGTAGTTAAAGATGAAAGGATAATATCCTTCCCTCACCAAGACACATTCTACATTTTGCATATTCATCCAGAGTTATAGTTTTTCTAGCTCACATAAATTAGTTTGATTGACTGAAGTATATATGCTATCTCCCTGTTGTCAGGGCTCTTCTATTAAAAAATTATCATTAAAAAGGTGAGCAAGACATTTTGTAGATTTAATGGAAAAGGAAATTCTATCCATTTTCCAGATTACCAGTCTCATGGACAATACAGAAATTACAGTGAATTTTAATGAAGATTCTTCAGTGAGTCTCTCAGTTTACCTACTCATGAAACGATGAATGACAACCTTTACGTCTTTCATCTCAATGTGGTGACATTCGGTGTTTTGTAAAGTGATTTTTGCAAAATGTTCAAGTCAGTGGACGACGGGCATTATGTAATTATAAGATTAATATGCTCTTAATATAATTGTGACTGTCATTATCATGAGCAGATCATATCACAGGAGTGTTTGGAGTGATACCATGCTAAAAGCCCAAAGTTTTATCAAGATTTTACTAAGTTTCCTAAAAAATTAGAAAAGATTTTACTTTTAGATGTAGCAACTGAGACCTAATATTATGTATTTGTTCCACAAATTGTTCCCAGGTGTAGGCTTACCTTGAGGTTAGTGAAGGCTCAGGGCCCCTCATTAGCGTGGTGTCATGCCAGGGCCCCGGGAGGAGGCGTAGCAATGTGTTCACAGTGTGTTTGTAAAATTTGCCAAAGATATTTGTGTATCCTTTGTTCTGAAGGCCTAAACTTGGGGCCCCACAGATCCTGGATTCACTCCTGATTGCAATTACTTGTCCAAAGTAGAGTAGTTATTCAGGTCCTTTCCCGAGGCTGTGCATGTCACACAGCTTAAAGCTCCTTTTAGAGTAAAGCAAAATAAATCACACCAGCTGGAGGTTTGCTGCCTTGCCCCACTCGGCTTAATAGACAATGTGAAATCTGTTTTTTTAAAAAGTGAAATGAAAATGCTGTACTTTTGCTGTCAAACAGAGGGCATTTGTACATGATATCTTTACAGTGCGCAGTTTCTTTGATAGTGAGGAATCTCAACACTCTCCCTTTATCCTCCCTCATATATTCCCAGGAGATAAATTAAAATGTAATCTCCTCTCAGCCCATTTTGTGTCCTCCTCTGGATCTGGTTAGGTCGGTTGGTGAGAGGCTGGTGCTAATGAGACCATGTGGGCCCGTTAGCTTTCCTGCTTGCGGTCACAGTCTAAGCTCCAGCAGCTACCTCAGCATGGCTTGCCGTTCATCACCGGTGAGATGAAGGCAGGGAAGTTGGGAGGATCTGCGAAAATCGTTTTCCCTGACGGAGGATAAAAAATCACAACAGCAACGAGAAACAAAGCCAATGCTTGGCAATCTCACCTAGAGAGGATGATATTTTTTTTCTTATCACCATCCTCTTGCTCAGATCAGTAGAGTTCAGTGGTTTGTCACTGAGAGGGCCATCAGGAGACCTAGTGTGAAAAAAATGTGGTTGCCCTCCCCACCTGATAATAATCTTTCCCCCAACTAATCCTAATCTGCCATAATAATCTTTATAGATGTACTAAATATTATTTGAAAACCTTCTTCACCTAGTCTCCCCTCTTAAACCGTTCTGTGGATATCAGAAACATTAGCAATTCAATCGTCCCCTGGCACCACACATTTTGTAATAAGAAGTTGCATATTTCAGTCTGTAGTATCACTAAACCGTTTTTTTTCCAGACTCTTTATTGGATACCTTTTGATACTGATGATTTAGCCACTCCAATTAAAAACTGCCACGCATACATATGTGTGGGTGTGCGTACGTGCATGTGCACATGCATGTGTATGTGTTATACAGTACCCTGTGCTTCTAATACTGTTTAGCATTTCAAAAGACCGTTTGGGAGTGGCCTTCTGCTTAAAGTTTTCCGAGATAGAGACCAAAACTGATGGATGTTTCAATCTCTCTGCCACTAACTTTCGATCCCTGAGTGTTTCTTTTGTTTGGTGATTTTTGATTCGGATTTTTCTAACTGGTAAACCTAAAAGTAATCAATGGCTTAGGAATCCCTTTTGACTCAATTCACTGAATATTTCTTGAGCATCTACTCTGTGCCAGGCATTTATAAGAGTAAGAGATGGATTAAAAGGTGAATTAGAAATAGTCTCTACCCTCTAGGAATATATGATCTAACAGTAGTGAAATGGTGGATTAATGTTTTCGTGATCCCCATCGTTTCTGCTTTGTACCTGATCCTCCGTATTTTTATAGCTTTGGGCTTTCTTTTTTCCTCCGTAGAGTATTTTTAGATTAGCCATGCAAGGTTTCGTTTTAGTTTGTGTTGTTGTTTTGGTGGCGGTGGTGGTGGTGCTTTGTTGAACCTCTGATAATTATAACCCTTTGCATCCATTTATCCTGGATTTGCACTGAGATGTCTCTAGTCTCCAGGCTTCCTGTGGGTTCTTTGCTTTTCTCAGCTCTTGCCATTTCCCCCTCCCCCCAAACCCTTCCTTTTTTCATACCCGTTGTTAAAATTGGGTAACCACTTGATTTTTTAAGTACTTTTTCTTTCCTAGTGGTATACTAAAGTTAATTGAATTGTCACTGTTATTACATAGTGATTCACCAACAAATAATTTTTAGGGCAGTTCTTGTTCACGTCTCAGGAGCAAAGTTAAAATCCCCTCACCCATCTGAGGAAGAAGTCATTTACCCTTCTGCCAGATCCTTACCTCTAGGAATCAGCTGTGGATTATAATTCCTGACCTGCTCTGCAGCTTCTCCCACCACCTACAGGCAGATCCAAACCATGACTTGTTCCCTCTTTCTTGTGATACTTTACACCTTTTATACGCACAATAATCTATCGACCCTTCCCCTACCTGTCTTCCTTCAATGCTCCCCCTTATTTGGAGACTTCCATGATTAGTAAGGTCAGAAAAGCCAGGTCTAGGTGAAGATAACTATTCACTTGGACCCTTGAATGTATTTGTTTTTCTTCACTCTCTCTTGGGCCACAGTGACTTATTCATTAACAAGTGTGATTAGTACATAAACACCACTATCGGCTTGCATCTGTTTATAAAGTTCACTCTCAATTATTGAGGGACCAATTAACTAGTCTGGAGGTTATGTGGGCCTCCTGCAGTGTGCCTTTTGGCCACTGCAGTCCCCCTAGAACAACGCTCAGAGAATGTGGAGATGACCAAGCAAAAACTGTGAAACAAAAACGATTCAGTTGTGCTCCTCGTCGTCAACAGCTAGTAAAGTCTGATGGAAACAAAAATGATACATTTCATTGTACTTTGGGATTATCTAAGGATAGAAGTATGCATGGTGACTGGGGAAAGGGGCTTCCTTTTGTACTGTATAAATGCTTGTAAATGAGTAATAAAATTAAGGTCTTATGAGTGATAAAGTTAAGAGTGCTATTTTTCTGGTATTAAAATCAAGTCAACAAATTGTTACCAAATGTTTACCATCCTATAAAAGAAAATGTTTAGTCGTCCACCTTTAGACAGGAATTTAGAGAGAGGAGACCTCAATTATGATGTTGACTTCAGGCCAGGATCAGCCTAAGAGACTTAAGTGTCTTGCATTCATCCAACAATAATTGTAACTGACCTTGGATAGTATTCAAGTAACTACAAATAGATCTAGGCTGTGGGGAGATACAGAGATGGATTTAGCATAACATTTCATTTTTTTCTTTATACTAGCTTGAGGAATAACTCATTTTAAGTAATAAATCAGTGTTACTAAGATGTATATGTGAACTAGACATATTTATTTGAGGCATCATTTTTCACTGAGCTGTATTATTATTCAGAGGTGCTTCAGAATCCTTTAAGGCCAAAATGTGGTGGCTCCTAAAATTTTACCTTTACAGGAGTCCATCTATCTCCCCATTCTTAGTCACTGAGTAGTTATTGTTTTATAAACAAATAGTTAAGAACATGAATTTTACTAACTATGTAAAAGAACATTTTAGTGAATACTTTAGTATCTGTTTGTAAAGTTTAACTTCTTCAGCTTATGGAATCTTGCTACAAGTATTAAATTCACACCAATAGATTTTTATATAATTAGTGCTTTACTTCAGAAATTGATGGAGTGCTTTATTTTTTGGAATCCTTTAGAATGAGGGTCAGCAAAATTTTCTCTAAATGACTAATAAAAGTATTTGAGGATTTGTGGGAAAGAAACAAAGTTGAGGATATTATGTAGGTACTTCTGTAACAAGAGAGAAAACAGATATCCACACTTTTTGTTATATAGGTCTACGAGTGAGTGCAGTGGAATTTATTTATGGACACTGAAACACGAATTGCATGTAATTTTCATGTGTTATGAAATATTACTTATCTTGTACCTTTTTTCAACCATTTAAAAAGGTAGAGAATAACAAATGCTGGAGAGGGTGTGGAAAAAAAGGGAACCCTCCTACACTGTTGGTGGGAATGTAAATTGGTACAACCGCTATGGAGAACAGTATGGAGGTTCCTCAAAAGACTACAAAATAGAGTTGCTATATGATCCATCAATCCCACTCCTGGGCATATATCCAGACAAAACTATAATTTGGAAAGATACGTGCACCCCTATGTTCATAGCAGCATTATTTACAATAGCCAAGACATGGAAACAATCTAAATGTCCATCAATGGATGAATGGATAAAGAAGATGTGGTATATGTATACAATGGAATATTACTCAGCCATAAAAAAGAATGAATTAATGCCATTTGCAGCAACATGGATGGACCTAGAGATTATCATACTAAGTAAAGTAAGTCAGAAAGAGAAAGACAAATACCATATGATATCACTTATATGTGGAATCTAAAATGTGACACAAATGAACTTATCTACAAAACAGAGACAGACTCACAGACATAGAGAACAGACTTGTGGTTGCCAGGGGGGAGGGGTGGGGGGGTTGAATTGGGAGTTTGGGACTAGCAGTTGCAAACTAATACGTATAGAATGCGTAAACAACAAGGTCCTACTGTATAGCACAGGGAACTATATTTAATATCCTATAATAAACCATAATGGAAAAGAATATGAAAAAGTAGTATATGTGTGTGTGTGTGTGTGTGTGTGTGTGTGTGTGTGTGTATATATATATATATATATATATATATACTGAATCACTTTGCTGTACACCAGAAACTAACACAACATTGTATATCAACTATAATTCAAATAAAATTTAAAAAAAAATAAAATAAAAATGTAGAAACCACTCTTACCATTCTGGCCATACAAAAACAGGGCAGGCTGGATTTGGTTCAGGAGATGTGGTTTGCCAACCGTTACCCTAGAACACAAGCTCTTAAACAGTAAGTCGTCCATAACCCCACACCAGGGGTGAGTTTCATGAGGTCCTTGAACTTCTTGAGATCACATGCAGTTTATGCACATATGAATTTTTCCGTGGACAGGGTCTACAGCTCTCATCAGACTCTCAGAGAAGTTCAGGACTCGAAAAAGATTAGGTGCCTCTGTTCTAAAGGCAATTCACCAAATTTTAGAAAGCATTTCCTAAGGCCCTGATAGTTCCTAGGTACTGTGCAAGTAACTGGTAGCCCGCGGGAATTCCTACCCTAGCAGCTAATACTGCAAGAGACATTGAGGGTAAATAATTGTCTAGGTGATCGTTTTATTCATATAGTCAGTTGTCGCCATCATTCGTGTTGGTTTTATAAGTCTCAGAGAAAGATGAAAATCCATACCCCCTGTTCTAGGAGGGAAAGTTTTCTCATATTTTCAAATATTTAGGAAATAATTTAGGTTTGAGTGAATATCTGAAACATATTTAAGTGCCCAGACCATTCAGGTTGTAAATAGAAATCAGATTCAACCTGTTAGGAACCTTTTTCTTTAATATTAAGATTACCCCACTAATTGGTTCATGTTAGCTCAACTGACATCAAAGGCTGCAATACAGGTATAGGAAGGATTAAAGTCGCTTATTAAAATTGAATGTGTGAACTTGCAGGCTGCCTGATATAACAGGTGGCTGTTAACTAAAGCTAAGCCCTTGAATGTTCACATTCATGAAAATGGAGTGGTTACCCTGGGGCAGAGGTGGTGGTGAGAAACAGAAATGTCCATTTGAAAATAAATAAGAAACTCAGGAGTTCCTCCCTGTGCCCGAGGGTTGGGAATAAAAAAAACCTGCTTCTTCTCAATAAACAGAGTTATAGAATGAAGTTTATACCAAGGAGGAAAATGGTTATAAAATCTACAATACTAACTTTAAAACCCAAACATGGCACAGTATAACCTTACAAACCCTAAACTT
This sequence comes from Stenella coeruleoalba, assembly GCF_951394435.1. Taxonomy (NCBI): domain Eukaryota; kingdom Metazoa; phylum Chordata; class Mammalia; order Artiodactyla; family Delphinidae; genus Stenella; species Stenella coeruleoalba. The sequence continues at coordinate 107,489,856 of NC_137152.1, read as the reverse complement.
TTTCAGCAAGTCCCTTGCACTATTTATATAGACTTTTCATTTTCAGCTTGTTTTCATACAATTGGAACATATAACAAACATGAGAGGGTTAAAACATATTCTAAAGAAAGCAGAAGTTAACCAGGAAATTTCCCCCAAAAAAGGAAGGAAAAAATACAGAAGTTCAGAGCTATTATAAATAGGAAGCATTGCTTACACGTACATTATTCTTAAATATTATTGATCGGTTATTTATTAGTGACTAATGATTTTTTAATCTGGAAAATTCACTCACCTGCAAGTTTTCCTTTTAATTCAATAGTTTTCATTCCATGAGAAGTATGACATGTCCCTATTCCCTGTTACATCACAGCGCTAGTTAGGCTGGGTCAGCCCTTGGCTTTTGTCCTCAAACCTTAAAGCACCTCCCTGACTGCCCCATCATCTTTCCTGCCACCTGACGTCACCCCTTTCCTCTTAAAGCTCTTGGCCACCATGCCTTCTCTGCTTAACCCTGGTGAGTCTTGCCAGTTTGGGGAGGAGGGGGCATGCTCTTTCTGCCCTTCCAAATTTGCCAGTTAGCTAATGATAAACTCATCTAAGGTAAAGTGCTAATGGGGAAGTCCTTCCTTCCAAGCTGAATGTTGTTTGTAACGGGTTTCACGGAGAAGGCTGTGCTATTGAAAGTTTCAAGTCCGACTAGGGTGTGGCGCCATGAATATAGATCGCCCCCCACTTCACACTCAATAGACTTCTATTCTGCCTGCATTTAGAGCTGTTCCTATTAATGTGATTTAGCAGAAGGTGTGGGCATAGCTTGGCAGTGCAACAGATTATTGTTTTAGTGAAAGAAATAAAAAGAAAGCAAGAAAGAACAATGCTATTAGTAATACATGAGACATCACCATTTGCATGACAATGCGCTACCTACCTTATTAAGTCACTATTAGAAATGTACTATATTTAACCATGATTTGTTATTCATTCATTAAAATGCTTACATTATTTTTAAATTATGTCATTGATTATATCAGTCATTCACTATATATTGGGTACTATAGGGGAGACAAGAGAACTATCAAAGAAATTATGACCACATTGAGAAGAAAAGACACCCACATAGGGAACAAACTGGAAAACAGCACAGTAAAGTGATAAATTATGTGTTACAGATAATAAAGGCAGTACATATATGAAACTCTTTGAGATCAGGACTACCTAGAGGGGTGGGATAGGGAGGGTGGGAGGGAGACGCAAGAGGGAGGATATATGGGGATATATGTATATGTACAGCTGATTCACTTTGTTATACAGCAGAAACTAACACAACAATGTAAAGCAATTATACTCCAATAAAGATGTCAAAAAAAAAGAAAAACCAAACATTTGACTAAAAGTTTTCAATAATTTCCATTTAGATTAAGTGAGAATTAATAACAAAACTGTGTATCATCTAGAGTGAAGTGTTTATAACTATGCTGTGTTACCATACATTATATGTATTTGTCAGTTCAGAATTTATTTTCAATTAGCCTAAATTAGTTTTTTGTTGTCTCCATAAAGGTTGAGTATTTATGGAGATTAACATTTTTTGTGATGTTTACAATAAGATTTGAGTCAAATAAAATAACCTGTTAATAAAAAAAAATAGAAAAACCAGTAAGATTCCTTTGCATTTCCAAGACTTTTCTTTACAAGTTATACTCTAGTGTATGTACCTTATAATCCTGTTATCTCTTCCTGCCTAATAGGGATTCTCGTAGCATGTTCAGGGCCCCCTTTTTAATTGTGCACATCATCTGATCCCTCAGATAAAGACAAGGCTAGGCAAGTCAGATTCATTTGTAAAATAAGACCTCTAAAAAAAATGACCGTACTAATTTCATTTTAGATAGACAGCAAGAAGCTCTTACAGTTCTCACTTTTCAAAATCTACCCCTTTCTTCCTGCCTTCTTGCTTTCTTCCTTAATTGATAGTGGGCCAAGAAGCAAGTGTTTGGTAGGGCAGTTGGGAACCATGGTAGGACCAGCAGCTTTGGAGCCAAGCAGTACTGCGAGGAAGGGGAAGGGAAGGAAGAGGGTGGCATGAAGGGGGAGAACCTGAAGTCTGTGTGCAAAGGCCATGCTTGTGTGAGGAGATAAGGCAGATTGCCCACGTATTTGATATCGTTGGTGACATGGTTTTTAGGTAAAAATGGAAGTGCTAGAGAAAACACATTTGGAACAGACTCCATCAGTGGGATTTAATTTACTTATGACTTAAAATTATGTGGCTTGGCTTATCAGCTTACCAATAAATTTGTTACTCAAAGAGATTTGTGGTTTTAAAAGGAACTCCTCCTTTATGGGAATTAGTATGAGACTAAAAATAAAGCAGAAAATACAATGGTAACTTTTGATATGACTTGAGCTTTTTGAAAGAATGCTTCCTTGTGTAATAATAGGAATATTCTATTGATCTCTAACACCTTTTTTTCTCTTTTAATCATACAGACTTCTTTTCCTGTGACTCCATCCCTGGCAGCTAATCCTGCCATGGCTTTCAATCCCTACTTACCTCATCCTGGGATGGGCCTGGTCCCTGCCGAACTTTTACCAAATGCACCTGTGCTGATTTCTGGAAACCCGCCTCTCCCACTGCCAGGAGCTCCTGGTCCAAAACCGATGCGTTCAGATAAACTGGAGGTATTTGTGTAGAAATATATAAATCCCTATGGGGTAGATATTAACCTTATGCATAAACATTCTTAGAGCCCAATGTTTTCAATGCTTTAAATAAGTACATCCGAATTTTAAGCTTATGGAATATAACTTCAGAGAAATGTTAGACATTTTATTACTGCAATTTTACCCTGTTATGAAGTGCACGGTTGTATAGTAGGTCAAACAATGTCTTAGTGTACCCAGCTGCAGACTGTGTATCTCCTTTGCTATGGCACAGAAAGTCTGGTGGGAATGCTCCTTTCAGCCAGGCTCCAGCTTTGCAGAGTGGGATTACTGTATTCGTTGATGAGTCTCTACTTGCTAGAATAATCAAAAAGTCAGCTCCATTGGCAGCTCCTTAAATGCCTTGCCATGTATTGAACTGGAATCTGTGCATGTCCTTTAGTCATGGTCCACAAGTCTGCTTGTAAAAAGCACATTGCCGGACTTCCCTGGTAGCGCAGTGGTTAAGAATCTGCCTGCCAATGCAGGGGACACGGTTTGAGCCCTGGTCCAGGAAGATCCCACGTGCTGTGGAGCAACTAAGCCTGTGCACCACAACTACTGAGCCTGCACTCTAGAGCCCGCGAGCCACAACTACTGAGCCTGTGTGCCACAACTACTGAAGCCCGCGCACCTAGAGCCCGTGCTCCGTAACAAGAGAAGCCACCGTAATGAGAAGCCCGCGCACCGCAATGAAGAGTAGTCCCCGCTAGCCACAACTAGAGAAAGCCCCCGCGCAGCAACAAAGACCCAATGCAGCCAAAAATAAATAAATAAATTTTAAAAAAAAAGAAAGCACATTGCTGTGTAATAAAGACACATCTTGGAGCTTAACAAAATAACCCCCTCTTGCAAACTTAGCTAATTACACTTTAGGCTGTGTATCAAGTGGAGGATTAAAAACTGGTTTTCAACAATACTTGCATTTCAACGTAAGGAAAGCAGACAAACTTTTCCTTTGGGAAGATTGGAGTTTTTCTTCCTCGGAATAGAAATTTTGTTTAGGTTTACATCTCATAGTGAATATGGCTCGACATTATCCTTCAGCTTTTAGAATTTTTCCTAAATAGACGACAAAAGAATGTATACTGTTGCTCTTATACATTCACTGGCAAAATAAATAAAAGCTAATCACCTTCCAAGCGTCAATGTGATTTTTTTTTTTCTTTAAGGTTTGCCGTGAATTTCAGCGTGGAAATTGTACCCGTGGTGAGAACGATTGCCGCTATGCTCACCCTACTGATGTTTCCATGATTGAGGCAAGTGATAATACCGTGACCATCTGCATGGATTATATCAAAGGTCGATGCTCCCGGGAGAAATGCAAGTACTTTCATCCTCCTGCGCACTTGCAAGCCAGACTCAAGGCTGCTCATCACCAGATGAACCATTCAGCTGCCACTGCCATGGTAAGAACAGGCCAGGACTCGTCGACTGTTTGGGGATAAATGATTCTTATATCCCTCAATTTGTCTAATATCCTGGAACCATGATCTTGGATAGTCATGAGGGGACCTTAAAATGAATTGCCCAGGTTATAAGCTGGAAAAGAGAGAACCTATTTATTCTAGTTCACTAAAATTTTCTAAAGATAACTATTTAAAATCTTTCCTAATGATTTTAACTTACTGTGCTTTTTCTCCCATTTTTTAAGAAAGAGTAAATTATACAACTTAAACAGTAAATTATTTTGGAGTGGTTTTTATAGCCTAACTAACCTTAATATCGTAAAAAGGCAGAAAGTTGCCTTTCTGCCCCGTGAGCCACCTAGATGGTCACTTTGCTGGTAACATCCTTAATGCCTTTCACAAACAGAGGACTTGGAGGATGGGGTGGAAAATAGGTTCTAATTTCCCAAAGGTTAATGATTTCAAGTCAGCAGCCAGCCAAGGCTGTGGGGGGGGGGGGGAATTTCTACATGGTTGGAGAAGAGGCCTGGCTATTGAGTTGCCCTAGTTAGTAAATTTGGGGGAAAAGTTAGTCCTACTGAACCACGAAAAGATAGGAGGTAGGAAACTATTTGCATAACACTATAGTGTGATAGGTTAAAAAATAGGAATTACGATTACTTACGCTTGTCACAGCTGTCAATTATTTTGATAGGCTGTGGGCTATTCATTTCTTTTATAGTCTGGGCTTTTCCTCATGTAATAGGGTATAACCCCAATAAGGGACAAAACCCTGAGGAAACCTCATTTTTCCCGGCTGTGGAAAAAAAATCACCTCCATGACCCTGAAGCCCATGACAGAGACCTTTCCTTTTCATAAGAGAGATACATTTGTTTTCAGACATCCCTATTTGTTGAGAAGGTTTTCCTCATACTAAGTTAAAATCTACCTTGTTGTAACTGGAACTTACACTTAGTTTATTGCAAAACATGCCAATCCCTATTTCATAGGAGCCTGATTCTCATGTCTTTTCCCTAAGCCAAACACCCCAAATTTGGACTTGTTCTCTTTCTCAGTACCCCTGCTCTCTCAGAACTGAACCCAATACTTTGTGAAAGAGCTGAGTACCAAAATAGAACAAACTTATTTTCTGCCTTGATCTGGACAGCGGAATTTGTTAACGAACGTTAAAAAAGACTTCACCAAATATTTTTTGTCTTAAATTATTTTGGATGAGGGAATTTTAAGCTATGAAAATAGGAAGGTATCCAGAATATTCAATGCAGAATTTAAGCCTCCAATTGTTAGGTTATTTCTGTTGGTGGCATACAGTTCAGAAACAACGCACCCTATTGTAAAGGAGAGGAATACAGTTGGCCCCCTAAAAATAAAGGTTCTCATATGCATGGGATGTACAAGGGATACCGTGCCTGTGCCATGGTGTACCTACCTGTCCAATGCTCAGTCATGGAGCCTTCGTATGTATGTGCCTATTTCTGATGATTTTGGTGTGTTTGTTAGAATGCATATAAGTCAGCCCCAAATCTCCATGTAGAGAGTTAAACGTACTATATATAGTAAGGTCTTCAACTGGTACTTTTGAACGTCAATATAGAATTCTTTTCTGAGTGACTGATCAGAGCAGCGTCTTAAAGGTAAAGTAACACTGGCCCATAGGAATTTGTTTGAGGTAAGATTAAACAAAGGAGGCTGCATGAAGAAATTTAAGCTTTCTATATTTTAAAGATTCAGAGTTGAAATGCTTTGTGAAGCAGAGATTTTTACCCTGTTCGTGTTCATGTGCACAGCTCAGGTTGTCTTTACTGAAAGCAGCTTGTATGCATTTAAAAGGAAAGACTTGAAGGGGTGATATTTATTTCCCAAATGAAAATAGAGGTACCATTAGGCCTTCTTGTCCATAGGAATAAGGAGGTCACGGCATGCCCCTTTTCGGCTTGTGGAAGGCTAGATACTCAGCATAAGTGTGCCCGTCTCCTTAAGAATTTGGAGCATACCCAATCGTTGTTGCTGGGACAAGTTTTTAAAGTACTGTGCAATTTGCTGAGGAAAAAATGTAAAGTAATGTCAAATTTCTCCAATGAATCTGATCCAGGGGGAGCTTTGACTGAATATTTTAAGCACAGTGGGATTTTGAAAGAATTGTAGACATGAAAGGAGGATTTTAAAACGCTAAGAGGTTTCAGAATTAAGCCTTACAACAAAGCAAGCAAGACATATCGAAAGGCACAGCAAGTCTCTATAAGTGAGAATTGCATACATTTTGCTATCTATGGTATCTGGGTGAGGTGGCGGGGGCAGACTAATTCATTTGCTTTTTCCTTACATGTTAGTTGGGAAATATACAGTTATAGGGTTTGGACCTGAAATCCTTGTATAATTTGAATTTTGGATTTTGGAGCTTTAGACTCTGATCTACTGACATCTGTTTTTTCACCTACATACCATTTATCTCCTAGATTTATATTGGAATTGTAACTGGCAAAAATTTCTTTCCTGCTATATCTGTTGCTTCTGCTAATCTCATTTTAATAGGTTAGGAGATGAGCATCCTTTAGATGTTAATTTTAAATGATTATTTGCTGTCAACAGCATCCTGTCACATCCAGCCCACACGATGAGGTCCTTTTCAGCTTCATTAATTTGTCTAAATTAGTGAAGTTGAAAAGCTTCTTTTCCCCCCTGTATGTTTATTTTCTGTTTTGGACTGAGTATGTACTCATATAGTCAACGGCTTCATCCCTGAAGTTGGTTACCTTGCTCAATGGCGACCCTTGCAAAGGGTTCCCAGGCCAGGCCTTATCTAACTGCTGCTTGCTTGGTTTGCGTACATATTTTACTTTCCTTAATACTATTTATTAATCCACCCTTCCCTCCCAGGCCCTGCAGCCCGGTGCACTTCAACTGATACCAAAGAGATCAGCACTTGAAAAGACCAATGGTGCCACCCCGGTCTTTAATCCCAGTGTTTTCCACTGCCAGCAGGCTCTGGCTAACCTGCAACTCCCGCAGCCGGCATTTATCCCTGCAGGTGAGAACGGGGCTCTGGGCACCATGAGTTGCTTGATGTTGCGAATGAATACAGTGCCCACCAGCTTCCAAAGAGCATTTATGTGAGAACGGTCAACAGATATTGTGGTTAGAAATAAAACAAGGCAGCTATGCTCAATCTGTTTGTATACTGAACAAACTGTTTTCCTATGATTCCTGAAAATTAATGGTTTTGAAATCAAACTAGGAAACACTGTCAACATTTTTCTTTTGAGCATTTCCTAATTTTTGCTTCTCATGTTTGATTCACTTGTTTCAGTCTCAAACTAATTCCTTGATTCTTAGTTATCACTTTCAAAGACAATGGTCTGCCCTCAAAAAAAAAAAAAAGAAAGTTTCCAAGCTTCAGCATTGCAAAAATAGGTAGTCCATATATCTTTGATATGCCAAAGATAGTTATAATAAAACTACCCTTGCATTTACAATATAATACAGTGTAGTATATATATATAAAACAGGTAGTTTTAGCCTCTAACTCTTAAACCAGTTAATATAAAATATATAGCAGTTTATCACATTTTCCTGACACTTTGTGGCATATTTTATTACCTCCTACATTCAACTATATTTAATAGCATAACAGTTTTGCACTAAATTGAAAAGAAAAATTTAAGCCATAATTTTTTCAAATAAATATCATAGGGGGCTTCCCTGGTGGCACAGTGGTTAAGAATCCACCTGCCAGTGCAGGGCACACGGGTTCAAGCCCTGGTCCGGCAAGATCCCACATGCCGCTGGTTGATTTGTAGCTGGCAACATGAAATTATTTCCATGACCAGATACGGTCTCAAACCAGCATTCATGCAGGCCCAGAAGCAGAAGAGCTGAGGTCAAACAAATATCATATATGAGGGGAATTACTTTTCTTCCAGTGGTTCAGTACTTTAAGAACAAGCATATAGTCTCTTAGGAATAAGTTGAAAATACTAACCCCTGGGAGTATGGTAGATTTTTTTTTTTGTCAGAATCATAAATGCCCCAGTTTGGAAACTGTTAAATGAAAGTTACATGCTTTAAAAATTAATTTAGAAACCTTGTTAATTATAAACATACTAAGCACATGGTATTATATGCCTGGACTTGAAGAAACCCATTGGTTAACTGATACATTAATCAGTTAATTAATTTTGAAAGAAGCCATAACAATCCAGTCTTTTGTCCAGTTAACTAACCACAATAGTTCCTCATGATATCATTTAAAAACACAATTTTTAGACCTGTTGGGCTGGATTTGGCTAATTTAAAATCTAGATTTACAAGCAAAAACATCAGAAGAATCCCTTTCTCCTTAATTAATAGCAAAAGAAAAACTTGTCAGGCTGAGAGCCCCCTCTTGATGAAAAGCCTATTTGCCATATGTTCACAGTCAAGTCCTTGGTTGCGAGGTGGAGAAAGCAATGATAATAGATTAGTGCCCTAAGTACAACTTATTGGCACCAGCTGCCAGATCCTGGTGCATATTTTGAAAATTGTACGTATAATAAATTAAAATTCTTCCTTTCATAATAAAAATCACTTAGGATGTATTCGTCCAGAATAAATATGTAATTTAAGTGAGCTAATACCTTTAAAGAAAAATTAATGTTCATTTTTATACCTAAGAATCCAAGAATTACTTTGATTACCTGGGTTTGGGATCTTAAGCTGTAATTGTGAGCATGGGAGATTACTGGATATGCATGTGCCGATTGATTAATATTGCTAAGAATATCTTTCTAGTTAGAAATTATTTCTATCGTAAAACTTCAATAATGAAATATCTCTTTTCTTTACTTTTCACGCTTTTCTGCATGGTGTACAGGGCCAATACTGTGCATGGTACCTGCTTCAAGTATTGGTAGGTTTTGTACAAAAATTCTCAACTTTTTACAGTCTGAAAAAAAGTGTTTTTCTGTTGTGACTATGAAAGAGACAAGCAACTGGATGACGTGGCTGGACATTTTCTGAGTATTTAAGGTTTAATATGGTGCTGTCTGTTACATGTCTTTGTGGAATCACAACAGTCCTACACTCTCACAGTTGGTTGCCACTGTGGTCAAATACCGACCCTGCCATTTCTGTATTTTCACCCTAAAAATAGTAGCTGAAATATTTTGAAACATTTCCTTATCTAGCCAGAATGGGCAGTTTTATTCTTAGCTTTACATCTGTTACTAAGAAATTGTAAAATATTTAAAATATTTTAAATGTATAATTTGTAAAGTACAACACAACAATTCCTCCAAAAAAAAGTTATCCATAAGATCAAAATCATTCAATACTCAGATGTTGCAAAAAAGCAAAGCTAGAGCATTCTGTAGTGTTTTGTGATGATTTCTATAGTGTTCTAGGATGAAGTGCTATCTGCATGGAAACCAGGCACCACAGAATCATTTCAAAATGACTCTTTGGGGGTATGTGATTTTTAATAACCAGTTGCACACAGATCCTTTAATTAGCCACCTATCCAATATGGTAGCCATCTCGAAACCATTTTGTACATCACTAACACCGAAGAAGACAAGGAAAGGGACTTGTTTCCCTGTCAGAACTCCTAGGGAGTTCACAGCTCCTATAGTTTCCATGGGCACCAGGAACAGACCAGGAGAAAATAGCTCTGTTCCATACAGGGAGGAATTATCCCACCTCACCCCACCATCTCATATCAATCCAGTTCCTTTTATTCTTTTTGAGAGTTCGCAACAGCTTGACCTCCATCCCATTGGTCAACCAAAGTCGATGCAGAACCCAAAAGGGACTAACAGGTTTATCAAGATAAAACAAAAAAGTCAAAATGACAACTACATAGTAGTAGCACTCACTAACAGGTGAGGCCCCTGTTATTAGCTGTGCTCTGTCAGAATTAAAAACATTTCCACTGGTACTAACAGAAGCATCATATGCATATGATTAGAAGAGCATACTTCTGCAAGTTCGTGAAATGTGTCTCCATCTTCCCATTTTGTGACTCTGCTCCCTTGTCCTTTCACCTAAGAGCTCAGTGTAGGAATGCAAACTGCATGCTTCAGTGGTGCTGCTTTCTGCACAGTTCTTGTGCTCCCAAAGGGAAAACAAGAGTGTTTTTAGAATTGGCATGTGCTACAATAAGGGATGTTGATAGGTAATGGATAACTAGAGATGAGCATGAGAGATAACTACTGAGTTTCTGTTAATCACCATTTGGGGTACATTTGTGGTTTCTGTGACGTTGCATGTGTTGATTTTCCTCTCTCCAGGCCATTCACTTTCTCTGTAGACTTTCAGAAAATCTGAACTCAATCGATATATTATAGATGCAAATTATCACATATGCACACGTGCCATTCACACATTAATTCCTTGGCTTGCTATCCAAAATGAGCTAGAAATAAGGAAAGCATCCCAGCAGCTTTCAAAATGACATAGAAACTAGAAAAGGCAAAGAGAAATCAGCCTGAAAGAGATGTTGCAGCTGCTAGTCATTGTCGCTGTAATATTGCAGTGAAGACAAGATTCTGTCGGATATTTACTATGAAGTACCCCTTGGAAATTTCGGCTATTTATGAAACAATAAATAAATGGCCTACGTTGTTTCATAAGTAGCCTAAGTTTGCAAGGGGTTTGCCAGAGGTGTGCTGAAAAACCTGTGTGCATAGGCCACTGTATCCTTTATCTGCTCCCCTACCGCATACCCACCAAGCAAACTATGATCTTTTTGTATACAGATCAGGTAAGTATATCTTCGCACCTGCAAATCCACTGACAGCGCTCATGTCTGTCATGAGTTAGCGAAACCAAACACCAATTCACAGTTCCCTACTCCCGTTTTGAATGCACAGCCCAGTTACTTTTCTGCTTGACTAGCTGTTCATAGCGATTTCTGCCTGACTAGCTGTCCACAGAGATAGCCTTGGTAAACTCAGATTTGTCATAGGTACCCATTGTAACCCCTTCTGAAAATTTGGCCCTTGAAGTCAACTACAGTGTGATTCTGCTCAAAAACTAACTAAATGTTGAGAATGATTCCATTTTCCTTAATGGTAACTATAATTGGCTTTCCCCTTTTCTCTTTTTAAATATTTCCCCCTTCCATGCTGTGTTGCTTTGCACTGACTGTGATTGCATGTTGCACCCTGGTGTATCCATCATGATGATGTTACATGGCTTGTTGCTGTGATACCTGCCACGCCCCATTCCATCGTGTATGTCACGGTTACGTAAATGCTCCACCCCCTCGTGTGTTGCTTCCATGATTTCCTACTGAAAGTGCCCATGATGCACGGTGCTACACCTACCACTGTGTCTGCAGCAACACCACCTGCCACCAGCGTTCCCTTCGCTGCAACAGCTACAATCAATCAGGTTTGGCCATTTATTTCACCTGTTCAGACCTAGCTAACTACGGTGTGTTGGTAAGGCACAGTATATGCTTTTGGGATTGGTGAGAGACATTAGTCCCTATTCTTAAGTGTTTCTTTAGCCATTGTTACATTTAGAATTTCTCTTTTTGTGTATATTCTAGAGGGATGTTCCTGCTTTGCTGTTCATCCTGAGATGAGTCAGCAGAGTGTTCTTTTTTAATTGGTTACAGATGTCACTCTTGACATCTTATATATATAGTTGTTGCTTCCACACCAATCCTCAAAGGTATATACTAAATATTTTTTAAATGTTTCTTCATTGGTTGAGAGGAGAATTTATTTTAGTTGACTACCATTTTTGGTTATTGCGTTTGAACTTTCACTTAGTACTATCATCACCTTTACCTTTAGATCTACTGGAAAGAGAGATAACACATTTCTTTCCAAGGCACAGATACGCTTATCATTACCCAGTGATTACATCCGAAATTCCTTCTCATACCGACATGAGATGTGCTTGTGTTGTTTTAATTTTCATTTGCTTGAGGTTTTTACAGGCAGTCACAAGGCAAATTATGAGTTTGGGGTGAGTCTTGAAATTATAAGGAGATACTTAGAATAATTATTGTGTAACATTATGGCCATTTTGCCTTGTTAAAGTGGTAACCACTCTGAAAGACTGCAAGTTCCACTGCTGTTTCAATTACAAGTATGATAAACATTTAGGACACAGAGCATTAATCCATTGGGGAAACAAACCACATTCTAACCTGTGCTTTTCGCAAAGTTAACTATTATTGGATATGGTTAGTATGTCTAAATTTTTCTGTGAAATTGGTTACGGTTATTGATTACCATGTCCAAGCAGTGAACAAAATAAATGGAATTCTCTCAAGAAACTATTTTAATCTAAAATCTTTTTTACTACTATAGATACCCCCATTATCAATAGATGAACTGAATAGCAGCATGTTTGTTTCACAGATGTAGAAGTTACCAGTAGAACAGTAAGTCTCTTTAAGTATTAATATAATATTTGTAGGTTATATCTTTTATCTACACAGTTGCATTTGCTAAAGACTTTGGTAAATATTTTCATTAATAGGCACTGCTTATAACTTAGAGCTTGATTTAAGCATTCCAAATTTTCCACAATGAAATATGGACAGCAAATATGCGATTTTTTAATATGAAAATGACAGCTGGTATTGTATTTTCCCAATGAGCTTACAAATTCCCAAATGTTTTCCCATTATTAAGGGGGTATGATTGGTTAGCCAAAGGCACAGATCGCTTTTGAATTTTAATCTTTTAACAGTTTTCTAGCTTCGTTTTATTTTAATTGAAATAAAGCAAAGTAATTTTGTCACAATTTGATTAAGATGGTTATCTTAAAGACAGTAGGCAGTATGCTTTTTCTAAAGACGTTATGGAAAATAGCGCTTTCACATTCTGCCACTTTGTGTTGCTTCCCATGTAAGTCTAGCAGAATTGCTCCAGCTGTTTTCAATTTTGAGTGACATAATTTAATAATTTAATCATTATTTTCACTCACATCATGGCACCTTTTTTTGGGTAATTTTTGTTGTTGTTTTCGGCTTTTTCCCCCTTCACTTTTGATTTCCTTTGCCTGGTCCAGAGCCTGTAATGGCAACACACTTAATTTGAGCAGTTGTTCACTTGGAACATGTGACTTTTAAAGTCACTCAAGACGCTGAGGCATCTTAATTAATAATTATAGGGAGTTATTAAACAAATACACTGATTCTGAGTTGCATCCATTAGTCATTGAAAGCTTGAAGTTCTCACACCTGGAGTGTTTCACTTGGTTGAAGAAGGCAACAGTTCTGTTCTCTTGATGGACTAGTTCCCCAGAACCTGGCTAGCATTTCTTTCCTGCTGAGGACACACAGGCCCAGAAGACTTACTGTTCTGGACAGAGCATATAGATAGCTGTACATTAGATAACAGGTCCCTTCAATCATAAGGAGCGTTTTAAAAAAGACATCTTTGAGTACACGGAATAACTGAAGTAGCTGTATATTGTAGTAGTTTTCAGGGGTATCATTTTGGATAGTGGCAAGTTGGGAATAGCACCGAACATGAGAATAATAGGCTTTGTAAACACTTCCCTGATTCTCATGGGCTGCTTCACATCAAGGTAAACAAAGGTGGTCAAATATATTTAACTTTCCAACAGAACATGTTTGGGAATAGTGATTCTTTTTTACTTGATTCCATTAGAAAATTTAGAGGTATTTGGCACATCATAATCATTGCAATATGTAACAGATGTTGAAAATTTCTCCAGAGTGCAAAAATGTAATTTTGTAAAATACTGTATACCGAGAATTCACACTTAGGCTATTCCTGCACTGCTCCAAAACATACAGATAAAAAGTTTAAAGTTTGTTTAATATTTGCATATTTCAAAATGGAATCCAGTATGTTTTGTCAATATATGCTTGTTGGAGGAAGTGGATGGATGGGTGGATGTTCATGGTGTAGACAGTGCCTTAAACAACCGAGTGTATCTCTGTTAACTTAGGGCAACTGTCCACACTGTCACTCAGCGAGAACCATAGACTATCAGACTGTCATGCTATGTGACTCCTTAGTGAGCATTTCCAACAGCTCGATTTTCGTAGATTCAGAGTGGGGAATATCTTGGCATATGGTTCACACACAGAACTGGAACAAGAACCAAGTATCCTGACCCCTACTTCAATAACCCTCCAATATTTCTCACTCTTTTTTTTCTTCCATTTCAGTTGAAATTCTGAACAACAGAGTTATGGAGTATCAGAATCTCTCCGTGAGAACCTCCACATGGCCTTTCTATGTATATTCACGTATGTCCTCTTCTACCAACACAGCAATAAGCATGGTGCAGTCAATATATTAAACAAAACAAACATACCAACCAACAAATTCGAATAAAAAACAAAGCATCAAACAATCAATGGAGATGTTAAAACACCAACAGAAAACTAACAACTACCATCTGTCTATCTTATTTGAATTATTAGGTAGAACAGCATAACATTTTGTAATTTATCACACTATTCTTTGTGATTTTCCAATAACCATTATGCTGAGTGAATCTCTACAGTGGACTGCTGGCTTATTGTGCATTCTTGGTGGATAAATGTTCGGTCTGTTTGGAAGTGTTACCTTACCATTTTGTTTACACAGTAGTCTGTTGGTTTGATTCAGGATGTAACAAATATATCCAATACCATTTTCCCCATTACTGTATTGCATTGTATTGTATTGTGGTGTGTTGTGTTAGGTTTTTACATACTATAGTGTTTTGCTGTAATGTGTGGTGTTTGATTTTAACTAAAATGCTATTAATGGGAAACAGAAACACATGTGCTTGAAAAACATGATAGGTTAATGTTGATATGCTCTCCCTCTCTCTTTAGAATATTTCTGTAGGTTTCTTGAGGCAGACGTTTAAAAGGCCTCACTTTTGAGTGTGTCCAAAACCTGTTCATAAACATGCATGTGTATAATTTGTACCTGTAGATCTGACCTCGCATAGTACAATCACATTACTGGATTTTTTTTGTGAGAGAGAAATAATTACCTGAAAATAACAGGGAACTTCTTAAAACATTAACCCGAATTTCACTCCTTAAGTAGATTGAAAAACTAGAATTTACCTTTAAGTGAATTTCTCAGCGTATATACTAAAAATTATGTAAAGTGCCCATTACATTTTTTGTGGCTCAAGGATCCTGTCTTCTAGGTTGAGTGTCTAAAACGGAGCCATTTGTCATTTTCAGCTGAAAAATTGGTTCTTGGAAGCTTAAAGGTATTCTAATGACAGGTTATAAATTAAGCAGAGAGAGGGGGGCTTGGAGCTAGTTTTTACATATTGGAGGAAAGTGTGTAAAAACCATTGCAATGTAACCTTTGATACAAGTGCCACTTTCTGAATGCAAATGGCTCACGCTCTTTAGACTACTCTTTGAATAATAAGTAAGATGCAGTCTGGAAAAGTCAGTCAGGGTGAAGGAGAATTGGTTCCAAGTGAGGCCTTTCCTCCCCAAATGGACAGTCTCTTCTGTTCATCACAGCTGGAATCTGAGTATAGATTTGGAGAAATGGCGGGACTGGGGAGGGAGGGAGGGAGCCATTTGAAATTACTCTTCGATTTATTTAAAAGTTCTAAGAAGGATGTCCACAGTTGTCTTTAGCCTCAGTTCAGCTGAGTTTCCAGTTTTGTTAAACATTTCAGTGAAGGAGCAAGTGCCTGTGATATGTTAAGTGTTGCCCTTCCCAAACTTTATTAACAGCAGAATCTCTCATATCATAACCAAGCCTCTTTTTTTGTTTGTTTGGATTTCTTTGTTTTTATATGTTTTGAAAATCATAATAGAGACGAATAGAGAGGTTTGTAACACCCTTTGGATGAGACAGAGTGGCTACACTCCACAGAGCTGACCTGAATTCACATTACTAATACTTTTGAAATAATTGTATAACCAAGTAAAATAGCAATTAATTCCCATGGTATGTCACATACTTCTTCCACCCTACTCAGTAATTAAAGTTACTATTATTAATCAGTGGTAGAACCATATGATAGTTTGCATTGATTTAGATAGATTTAATATTTTCTACTAAATATGTGTTCTCTCACTGGAAAGTATAAAATCATCAAATTTGATGTTTATACCAAGTTTATTTTTCTCCTTCATGAAAATGACAAGCTAAAGGGAAAATCTGATTTAGGATACCTTAAGCCGGCTAGTAGTGTTTGAATCACAGAACAGTGGAACTGGCAAAACCTTTTCACAGCCAGGGCATGTGATTCGCCTAGGGCTGCCTAACTACTTGGTAGCAGCTGGACCCAGAAATATCTCCTGACTCCTGGTTGTTCGCCTTTTTCACATTGTTTGTGCTTCAGAACATTTGAGACTCCATCCCAAAGCAGATCATTTTGGCTCAGAATACAAAAGAGCAAAATTAACTCCTCAGTAGCTGATATCCTGTTGATCTTAATTATCAATCCAAATCATGATCATCAGGGATTTCTAAATGGTCTTGCTTGTACTGAGCCATTGTCATCTGCTAACAGTATTGTCTGGAGTTAGAGAGCAAGAGGTGTCTTGACTTTTACCTTTTGGTCCTTTGAACTACTTAATTTCTGTTTCCCAAAATCTTGACATTGCTAGAGAAGAAAGTAGAATATGCCTTTGTGAAATTACTTGTGTTTGGAACTGAGTTTTGTAAAACCTGTGCTGGTGCCTCTCAGGAAGGGCAGATTTGATCACATGAATCCAGGAGGGATGCCCCTGAGCTACTCTAGATGTATTCCTTAAAAGAGACAGAGACATTTTCAGTGTGAAATGAACTTTTTTGTCATTTCACATTTTGATACAGCATACTGTCTCACTTAACTTTTTAAACTTCTGACAAAGATGTACATGGACAATAAACCTAGAGTACAGCTGTTTGCATGTTGCCTTAAGCACTGGAAGACATGAATAATGATGTATTTTTTAGTAAGAGGTTCAGTGAGAGATATTCAGGGTAGTGGTATTTTTGGTGCAACAATTTTTGATATTGTTGGCATTTTAAAAGTTGCTTTGTGAGTGAATTTAAAGAAAGAAAACTCAAAGCACTAAGGTTTTGATCAGAGGTGAAAGAATTTTGACAAAAATGCAATTTTAAGATAGCACTCTTTAACTAGTTGTGCAATGACTTATTCAAGTGATCTTTATTCAAGAAAAGAAAAGAAGTCATTAGACTATAAATTTCTGGTGAAAAAGACAAGTCACAAAACTAATCAGTGACTCTAAACAACAATTTACTGGATGGACTGTATATATAAAATTCTAATCACTTGTGATTCTTAGTTAACATTTTATAAGCTTTTTAATTTACAAGGGCCTCTTTTTATTTATCCAAAATTATTGTTTTTGTCCATTCCTCTCGGCCTTTTGCAAAAATACGCAAGCGTGCTGAAACTTGGATAAAACAGGTCATGTATACAGAGAAAATAATCTAAAGGTTTTCTTTTAAGAGGGTTTTAGTAGTGTCAGATTTTTTAAAGCACTATGTGACCACAACATAAGTATATTCTAAAGAGGATTAAGAAACTTAAATTAAATGGATTCATAAAATCCGTGCAGTATTTGCTTTTGCAATTGGAGCATGATTCCTCAACTAGCTGTCGCATTTCATTGCATTTGTCTAAATTAGAGTCTTTAATTTGTAGTTAATCATGATACGAAAAGCTATCCTCTCCCTATTCCATCAGTCTTTGCCATCCATTTCTGAACACGCTAAAGCACTTTGATCTTGCCATAAGTGTTGTCCTACACCACTAGGCTGTGTTCACTAATGGGCAGCCTCAGCTCACCAGCTCTCCAATGGGGGCAAAGCAAGTACCTCCTCCTTACCATCAGCAGGAACCAAATAAAATTAATCTTTACAACATGAATCTCTTTTTCATGGCATGACCAGTAAGCACAGTGATGTCTGATTAAGGACAGCATTGACATCAAATTTTATTAAATAGTACGTAGGGAAGGCCTGTGTGCTACTTGGAATGTTATTTGGTCCTTCCTCCACTCCTTTGGAGAGTACATGAGGATGCTCTTAGGTAAAATGCAGCCACACGTTTTCAAGTTATTTCAGTCTGTAGGGTAGGCTGTGATGCACAGAACGAATTGAAACTGGAATCTTCTTTCTTTGATCTCTTCTACATTTCACACACTTTGAAATAGAAATAGGGAAATATGATTGAGGGAAATATGATTTCCCAATTCTGTTGAATAGATTTAGGAAGATAGTGGCCTCATTTTTAATTTTACCAGTGCCTGTCAAAGGCAATAGAATAAACACTATGTAAAAGAGTATGACAAGTTTTTTTGCAAGTTTAGTTGACAGCCTAATCAAACTGTAAATATAATGACAAATAGCACCAACTCACTAACTGGTGCCACGTTTTCATTTTTCTTATTACTTTTTAAAGTTTTTATTTTATTCCCTTTTCATATCTTTAAGTATCATTAGTATGAATTTAATGTTGAAGGAGAGTTAGAGAAGCTTTAAGATTTTACTACAGGCATTCAACCCGCCTAGATAGGTCCTCGACTGACACTGAAAAACAACAAGGTATAGAGTATAGTTCATAACTATTCCTTACAGTTCACAGTTTAAGAACAAACTTAACTTTATATACAAATAATAATTTTTAACTAATTGTATTTAGTTGTTGCTTTAGCAACAAACCTACAACATGGCTACCTTTAGACATTTTTTTGTGCGTGAAAATTTGACTTGTAAACTCTGTGGTTTTGACAGTGTGAGCATGTAGCAGATACAGCTCAAAGCTCAGAAATAGATACGGTGGATTTTTCTTTTTAATCCAAATTCCCATGTGAAAACTGAATTTGTGTCCTTGTGTGACTTTTTTGAGCAAAAAGTTTACAACATCTGGATTCTAGAATCAGGCTTTAGAGCTGATAGAATTTGTCGTGTGGATAGGGTTATTCCACAGTATTTAGACTCCAAAACACAATCGTATTTATAATATGCCCCGATCTCTTTCCATAACCTTACTTATTCAGAATCATTCTATTCAAGTGGCATAGCTGTAGCTACAAAAATTCTCTTTTACAAATCTATCCAAATGAGGGTTAAAGAATGACAAAAGCACGGATTAAATTAATTCATCTTTGTGAAACCATCCATACAGATACTGTGGAATGACCCCATAACAGTGTTGAAGAGACATATGCTGCAGTTAACTGATGGTCTCAGTTAGGGTGCGAACGTGTGAGACACACCTTTTTTGCACTTATGTACATAGTCCATGAGAGCGATCCTTGGAGCTTTTTTTTTTTTTGATATAAGAAGTCTGTGATAATAGTGGAAAAGTTAGTAAGAGAGAGTTATTTCTAAGGCTTTGAGAAGAAGGGTTTGTTTTTTTTTTGCTACAAGACTTAACTAAAACATGATGTTGCTTTTCTGTTGTGGAGGCTTTCTAGTTTGCTAGGGCTCGTCATAAGACAAGACTGGTTACAGGTTAACAGGTCAACTTGAGCTAATGGCACTAAACAAAAGTTAAGGTACTTCAGCTTTTAGCAAGATTGCTAGCAGAGATCGTTTGTTTTTAAATTAATCCTCACTGTAAACACACACACACACACACACACACACACACACACACACACACACACACACACACACACAGGCAGCAGGTTTCTGGCTGAGGTCTTTTTTCAATGGTTGCAAGGAGTTGTAAATTGCAAGATGGATATTCCCATTCTGATCTACGTAGATTTCATCTTTCACAGAAAATGGTTGATTGAGATATATCGGTTACATCGATTAATATGTATTTAAGTGACAAATTGCTAACATTTGCCACTATTTCCCCTTCAAGATCCAGAAGCCGAAACCAAATTGGCAACTACTGAAAGATGTAATTGAACAGTTAAGTATGGCCAGCACAGAGCATTTCATTCCCTTCAGCAAAGGAAAAAATGCTTCTGGCACAATTTTAGAAATGGCTGTTTTCTGACTTACCTTTACCAGATGAGACAGCGCTTCACTGTGCCACTTCAGCCTTCTACTCTTTTAACGAAACAGAAGAGAACTAGCCGAAATCTTGTGTACATCAGAGCTGTAAAAGAATGTTTCAATCAGATCACCTCTGCCCATTTCAGCTCCCACATCACCTACAGATCACCATTTATCTTTTTGTTGCCTCCAGGCGATGAGGCCTAGAAAAGGTCGAGGTTAGAAAGGTTTAAGGATAGATCACCATGAGGGCTTTGAGTCCTTCCCATCTTGAGGCCTGTTGTCCTTGCCCTGGAGAAGGAGCCCATCTTGGGATTGAGGGAGTTGTTATTACTATTGCTACCCATTTTGATAGTTCTCACTTACAGAGACAGGAAAATAAGCCAAAGCCAGAAAGCAATCCAAGCCTTACAGTTGTCCAATAGCTCAGGGCCAGTTGGTTAGAAATGTCCTTTTTTTCCCCCCCTTGAGCCCATAACCACATAGAGTCAGCCATACAGCTAACAGCCTGACCATCTGACCAGTATTTCCATTGATAGAAAATGTAAGCATTCACTCCTTCTGTAGTTAGGAACTCCAACTTTAACCTTATCACCAACATATTTCCCCAACTTAACCCATGTTCTTGTGTTGACATTTCCTTGTGAAACTATAAGCCACACGAATATATTTTCATAAGGTCAATAGAAATATAGTAAGATTTTAAGTCAGGCAGAATCACCTATAAAATAGTAAGAATGAACCTAGAAGCATCACAAAAGATAACCAGTTAATTGATGGCATGTGGTACATACTGACAGCCACTATGTCACACTCTTTGGAGCTTAAACACAGTGCTGTCTTTTAAGTAAGTAAAATTAGAGAATGAAAGGACCTCTATTGTTAAGCCCAGGAAAGGATTTAGTTTGACTAATTCAGTTTCCAGCCCCTCCACTTGTTCTTTCCTGAAAGAGAACCACCCATCAATACTCCAGAGCAGGGTTATTCCAGAGGAATTTTATCTTTAAATAGAACCCATCCTCAATTATAGCATATCACTGTGAAATAAGTCACAGGTATATCATTATTACTTTAATTTTTAAAAA
Source organism: Stenella coeruleoalba (assembly GCF_951394435.1). NCBI lineage: Eukaryota > Metazoa > Chordata > Mammalia > Artiodactyla > Delphinidae > Stenella > Stenella coeruleoalba. The sequence continues at coordinate 107,468,765 of NC_137152.1, read as the reverse complement.
AACCCCTGTAACAAGACCTAAAAGTAACCCAACTTTAAGCAGTGCTCTTTTCTCCCCAAACACACAACCTACAACATTGATCTGTCACAGAACTGCATGATTCCAAAGCTTTATTCCGGTATACAGATGCTGTTTGTTAATGATGGAAACCAAATTATTTTCTTGCTGTGTCTTTTGTGTCTAGCAGTTGAGAGAATTACATGACCATTATATCATTGGACTCTGGGATTGCCCGTTTCAAAATAAGTTTCCTTTTATTATTGTTGTTGCTTTAATCATTAGAAAATGAACAATTTGTGACATGCCCCCAAATTACAATAATTTAAATAAGTTTTCTTTAAAAGATGCTCCAAATATACTCTTTTAAAGGGCTAATTTTATGCATTTGTATAACAACAATCCAGTATAATGTAGAAAATGGAAGCACATATTTTGGGCAGAAAAATGCCAATTTAAAAATACTTATCAATAAGAAAATTATTAGCCCTGTGCAACACTTATAGATTTAAATAATGATCACTGTATTTAATAAATGTAAACTGTTCCCATAATGTTTTGCCTCCAAAATGCAATAGCTCATTCCCTCAACTGCTATCAATAGGGCAGATGCTTTGATTTTGGGGTGTTTTTTTTCCAAGTTATAGCACTGTACTGCTTGTTTGTGTTTAGAAGTGTGCATTATGGAATTCATTTTAGTATGCTATTTCTATGTTGTTTATTTTTTGTTCTTTCAATAAAATGTGTAAATTTCTTGGTTTTGTCTTTTTTTATGAATCCATATTCACACATTACGAGTTCTTCTAGTATTTTGAATTATATAACTAATACATCCATTGTATTAGATGTATACACAAGAAAGACACACTTATATTTTAGCAAAAGAACACTAAAAATTTTGTGATAACGCTTACTGGTTTCTATTGTGCTTCAGAAATTCTGAGGCATATTCTAAGATACATTATTATTATTAGTTTGTATTTTCCTATTATTCATTTCTATCCTGCATGTTGAGTGTAACATATGAAACCAGTGTCATTCATTTTATTCTTTTCAAGATGGGCATCAATGGTCTCATAACAACGGGATGCATGACTTTTTCCATTAAAATGTTTTATCTCACTTAAAATTGGTTATCTCCAACAAATGGCACAGGAATGAACGGATAATCGGTTTTGTTCTTTAAAGAAAGCAAAATGTAACTTGGTAATTCTTTATTCGGTCAGATTTGTAAACACTTAAAAACACTAATCAGGAACTTCTCCATATCGCTGCTGTTCAGTAGTCAGGCTGATAGAAAAGTGATGTGAAGAGACTTTGGATGAGAGGTTGTAACAGAGTAAAGTATTATTCACGTGTCTAGAACAGTAAAAAGGGCCAGGGAGGAGGTTGGGTCCTTGTCCAATATCAGCTGAATCATACAGAGCTACTAGCTGCCTTGCCCTTTGTGCCCTGCTTGACTATTTCTAAGTGTGGTTCCCGCTGTGGCATCTCCTGATTAGCCAACTTTGAGCCCTTTGACGTGTTTGATATGTTTCTGTGACTCTCATAATTCCAGCACTAAAACCAGTTCAGTATATAGACATTTACAAGAGGTCTTTAGCCTCTAAATAATTCAGCTAATGTCCCTCTCTTTGAAGCTGCTGAATGATAGAAGGAAGAATTCAGGGCAGGCATTCTCCATGGTCATCAAAATGGAGTTTCTATTGGTCAGAAGAAAGTTGACTCAGGGGCAAAACCAGATGTCAACCAAGTTTACCTTGACACTTTTCAGCCTTTTCCCAGCATCCTTTTAAGCCCCTCCTTTTCTCATCCCCCATGGTGGCCTCTGGCCTTCTAGAAGCCCCATGGTAGCAGCTTATCAGGCCTGCTTCCCCAGATACATAATGGATTTTTTTCCTTCAGAACTTTCCTGGTGGGCATCTCAGGCTATGGAGAGCAGCTCATAGCTGCTAAGAGACAAATCACACTAAGGTGTTATAGACCAGAAGTGCTTAATGCACGGCCCCTCCTGGGAGTGTTTGTATTTAAAAAGTCATGACTCTCCAGTGTTCAAATATCAGACGGCCACATGCGTAGATGACGGAGAAATGCTTTAGTGAAGCAAAAATCTGGGCACTTGAATCACAGCATTTAACCAGCAACCAAATTCCCATGGAGGGGTGGTACCGTCATTCACCACATCAAGAAGGCCGAAAAAGGAAGACTCCTGTCATTTTGTTATTGTCAGGAAAGTTCTGATACCATAATGAACCTAAAATACTGACTTGATACTGAGCATCCCCGAATTCCACAGACCTGAATCCACGCCATGGTCCACCTCTGTAGTAAAGAGCATAACAGAGTGATGGGCCTGACAAATGGTCACATTTCTGGAGTAGCCTCATGCCTGTGCTTGCTAATATCCAACATACTCTGACTTTTTACTTGACTCTTCCCTGTACTAGAAGTGCCCATTTAACTGAGCCCTCCCAGCTTTTCCTTTCTGTGCCTGGACTTAGACTTCTCCCTTCAGCAGGAGGACAGTGGGAGTCTGGGGAACAAAAGCCAAGGGCTCCACTGATAAGAAGGGCAGCCACCCAGACAGAAAGGTGAGGTTTGTGAGAGGAACAGAGATTTGAATTCCTGTCCTTTCAAATAGATGCCCCATTCCAAAGTGGATGTAGCAATTGGTATGAGAAGGAAGTTCTGGTCAGCCCAGCATTTTCGTGTTTTGCACGTAAACAGAGTGCAGTGCAAAGGCAGGCAGGACACCTGGGGCAAAACGGATAGATGCAAGAAAAATCAGAGATTTTCCTGATGAGAGAGAGGGAGGTTTCACCCCATAAGTGATTCAGTGCACAGCATGCATGTCCGAGTGCAAAGAGAGAAGTTGGTGAAAAATCATAGAGTAACTGGATGAATGGCAGCAAGCAGTAGCGACAGCACCTGTTAAAGCAGACACAGCCTGTTCGTGAACTGGACCTGAGGATGGAGAAAGAACCTGAGGAGTCTCTGCAGCCAGCATGCTCCTAGAGACATTATGGCTACAGAAAATGAAGGTTAACTCTGAAGATCAACGCAGTTCTCAAGAAGAGGGCGGGGAATAATAAGGTCAGGACTGAGACTTTGCCCTTAGCCTTCGTGCCCTGAAGAGTCGGACAATTCTTTGTTGAGGAAATTGGAAGTTAAGAATCATATCTGTGTTTTATATATATATATATATATATATATATATATATAGTAAGTGGTTATTGATGTGCCTTTGTTAACTATTTAATAAATGTGTATGTAGTTCATTCACAGTGTTTTGATTCTTCTCAATTTCTGTTTACAAAGTCCCAGGTGCCGAAATCCATTTATGGGTTGTTATACTAGGAAAGCCTGAACTCACATGAATCAATGGTAACTGTTGGGGGCTTCCAGCAGGGGTTGCCAATAAATGAGGCATTTGAGCTAACCGGCACACCGCAGTTTGCCTGGTGTACAGGACCTCACTGAATATCAAGCAAGTGTTTATCATAAACTCAGCACCAGCCAATGGCAGAGACCACTGTAATAAGCAACTCCCCTTCTCCTGATGGAAATCATCAGAGATAGTCTAGTTCCTGAAGACACTACTCTCCACATCCTGGAGAAATGTCCCTGTGGTAAAAATTAAAATATATAAATCCAGGGCTTCCCTGGTGGCGCAGTGGTTGAGAGTCCGCCTGCTGATGCAGGGGACGCAGGTTCGTGACCCGGTCTGGGAGGATCCCACATGCCGCGGAGCGGCTGGGCCCGTGAGCCACGGCCGCTGAGCCTGCGCGTCTGGAGCCTGTGCTCCGCAACGGGAGAGGCCACAACAGTGAGAGGCCCGCGTACCGCAAAACAAAACAAAACAAAACAAAAATCCAGATATTCATAGGGGGCTTAGGGAAAGGCCAGTCCAAGAATAACCTATGAGTAGTAACACACTAAGAAAGCCCTTAACTAGTATTTTTCAATTATTATTGTGTCCACATGCAGTGCTATGACACTAGACCCTTCTCCCTTCCAACCCACCCTATATGTTACTGCTGGAGTCATTTTTCTAAGGTCGAACATTACGTCATTTCCCTGACTGAAATTCTCCCATAGCTCCTCCTCCTGCCTGTGGAATAACACTGACCTGCTCACATAGCACACTTGTGCTCTGGCCTTATGCTCACCTTCTCGTTTCATCTCTCCCCTCCCTTCTGTAACCTGTACACTCTAGACAAACCAAACCTCTGTTGGGGAAATTGAAAAAATGAGATCTTCCAATGCCCAAATCCTCTCCACAAAGGTAGTCATGAAAGAAAACATTTTTATTATTGAATGAACATTAAAGTGGAATGGGATGAGCATCAGAGGCACCCCACTAAGTGATTGCAGAGACAGAAAGGAATCTCACCCCCCTCATGTAATCAAACAGATACAACCCATTCCATACTTGTTTTCGGGGTAAACAAAAACTAGTCCTCAACTAAGAGGACTTGACGGCACCTGTGGTCATTCAGAGTTCATCCTAACTTTCTCATCCACTGGGGAGGCCACCTGTGTTGACTTTATCTGTAGGAGAAACAAACTTATCATATCTTTATCAAAGATAGTCTTGCAAATTGGAGCAAGGTGCCCAGGGAAGTTAGGCTCCTAAACTCCCACAGCAACTGAAAGATGAGGCTCTATCCCCCTTGATGTTTGCATTTCAAAGAGATGGCTCCCAGATCCTTGAGGAAACATCCCGGAGTTGTGAGACTATCGAGAGGTTGATTTAGCCATTATTGAGATTTACATTCATTTGTAAGGGACAGGGAAAGAAATTTGGAAAGAAATGGGAGACATCTCCTCACTTATTTTCAACAAGGAGAATTAAGCATCTCAGTTTTAATCTGAATTTGCCCTTACACCACTCACCGTTTCCCACACGCACCCCATCGGTTCCCATATCTTTGTGCTATTTTTCTCTCTATTTGGAACATCTTCCCCTCTTCTTCCTCCTCTTCTTTGCCCTCATCATTCAAGGTATATATCAACTATCACCTCTTCCTTGGAGTCTCCTCTGACCTTACTAGATACCACTGAGATGCAGCTACTACAGATAGTTCCCAACTTTCGATTTTTTGATCTTACAATGCCAGTCAGCCACGTGGTCACGAGGGTGACCATCCAAAACACAACCATTCTGGACCCATAAGACTGTTCTGGTTTTCACCTTTAGCACAATATTAAAGAAATTACATGAGATATTCCACACTTTATTATAAAATAAGCTTTGTGTTAGATGACTTGGCCCAACTGCAGGCTAATATAAGCATTCTGAGCACGTTTACCATAGACTAGGCTAAGCTTCAATGTTTGGTGGGTTTGGTGTATTAAGTGCATTTTCGACTTATGATATCTTCACCTTCAAATGGGTTTATGGGGGTGTAACTCCATCGTAAGTTAAGGAAGATCTGTATTTATTTAGTTCTTACCAAGTAATCTCAAATCTCAGCAGCCACCTCCCCTACAGGGCTTCTAACATTATCTATATTCCTCCTACATTAAACGGGGCCTCTCAAGGGCAATAACCCTTGCTGACCTTGCTATCATTTTTTTTTTTTTTTCTGTACGTGGGCCTCTCACTGTTGCGGCCTCTCCCGTTGCAGAGCACAGGCTCCGGACGCACAGGCTCAGCGGCCATGGCTCACGGGCCCAGCCGCTCCGCGGCATGTGGGATCTTCCCGCACCAGGGCACGAACCCATGTCCCCTGCATCGGCAGGCGGACTCCCAACCACTGCGCCACCAGGGAAGCCCGACCTTGCTATCATTTATGATGTCTTGTACAGTGGCCACACAGTAAATGCACAATATGTTTTTGGAAAAATAATCGACTAAGAAATCAGGGCATTTTTATTATAAAGAAGAAAACCCCATTCAAATAAAAGGGATTTATGCAGTGATGCAGGGAAATTTCACAAATTCCAGTTGCAGGAAGAACAACTGGGACTCATGTTACTGGGAAGTTATCAGGTAGCTTGTTTCTCCTCTCTTTGTCTCTCTGCCTCTGTTTCTCTGTGTCTATCTGTCTGTCTGTCTCTTTTCAGTCTCCTGCTTCTCTCTGCAAACCAGCTTCCTCTGCTTACTTATCAGCACTTGGGTGATTCATCAGGGTTCCTCTCAGAATGGCCGTCTTATCCCAAGAGTCTCTATCAATGATAGCCTGCACCAGAAGGGAGGTTTGTAAAACATATATTACTGGGACCCATTCAAGAGTCTCTGAATCAGTAGCTAGGGGATGAAGTATGAGAATATGAATTTCTAACAAGTTCTCAAATGATTCTGATAATCTGGGGATGCAATTTGAGAATGATGGATCTATTGGACCTTCAAGCTTGGTTCCCCACCAAACTGACTAAGTCATGGGGCTCCAATGCCTGATTCTCATGAGAGATCATTTGAATGATGAGTCAAATGTTTCTCCCTATAACACGCAGCTGTGGACAAAGTGTGAAGTCACATGGCATATACAAAAGGTTGCCCTTTTGAGGCTGTGGAATGGGAAACTTTTCAAAGAAGGTGGATCTCTGGTATAGTCATTCCCATAAGAATTTCCACACTGAACTGGATTCTTGGTCTCTGCAGCTCAATTCTCCATAGCCAATAGAGCCAATAAGAACATAATGACCATCTATTGGGCATCTCCAGCCAGTCATCTCAAAGTAAATCAAATCTTTACATCCAGCCCTAAAATCATAATCTTCCCTCTTAAATATGCTGCTCCTCCACCCAGTGGTCCAAGCGAGAAACCTGGGAATCACTTTTGACTCCTCCTCCCCCACCCTCTATCTTTAATCTAGCAAGTCCCATCAGTTCTATCTCCTAGTTATTTTCTCTATCCCTACTATACCTGGTTGATAGCTTGCCTCCGGTGCTGTTTTCCTCCAATCTGCTCTTCACGTGACTGTCAGAATGATCTATCTAAAACACCTTCCCAACCTTAGCTCCTGAGACAGCTGTGTCGGACCTGGGGCAGGTAAAGTCTGGTCCTGTCATCTCCAGCAGCATGCAGCTGCAAGTACACCTACCTCAGAATGCCATACAGATCTTATCATGCTATGTATACCGTGATGTAATATGAAGAAAGATTGGAAAGGTCTGATCTAAAACACAAGTTTCACTATATAACTCCTCTGCTTAAAACCCTTGAATGACTCTCCATAGCTCTCAGGATAAAGCATAAACACACCTTACAACAGCCTACAACATCTGGCATGACCAGTCCCTGTCTAGCTCTCCAGCCTCATCCCTTGCCACTGCCTACATTGGACTTGCCACTTCAACAGCAGGTAAATGCTTGGAGTTTCCAGCACATCCCCTACTGTTCTATGCCTGCAAACCATTGCTCATCACTTCCTTTCTGCCTGAATGTGCACCCCACCCCTTTTTTGCCTGGCTAGCATCCTTTGAGACTCTGTTTAAGTACCATATCGCCCAAGAAAACTTCCACGTCTGTTTCCCACCTCCACTAGTGTACCCCTCTTTGAAACTCTCATAATACCTTGAGCATACAATTATCACTGGATTCACCACACTGCATTAGAATATTGTCTGCTTCTCCCACTAGCTTGTGAGTTTCTTGAGGACACAGTCTGTGTCTTACCCATTGCTATATTTCCAGCACCTAACTTAGGGATTTAAAAAGCATAATCATACAACTCAACAACAAAAAAACCAAATAACTCAATTCAAAAATGGACAAAGGAAGGACTTGAACAGATATTTCTCCAAAGAAGATATACAAATGGCCAATAAACACATGAAAAGATGCTCCACATCATCTTAGAGAAATGCAAATCAAAACTATAATGAGCTACCACGTCATACTCACTAAGATAGCTATAATTTTTAAAATGGAAAATAACTAGTGTTGCTGAGGATGTAGAGAAATTGGAACCCTTCTGCTTTGCTGGTAGCCATTTTGGAAAACAGTTCGTCAGTTTCTCAAAAATTTAACCATAGAATTACCATATGAATTAGCAGTATATACCACACCTGGGTATATACCCAAAAGACTTGAAGGCAGGGACTCAGATACTTGTACACCAGTGTTCCTAGCAGCATTATTCACAATAGCTAAAAGGTGAAAATAATCCAGTTATCCATGAACAGATGAATGGATAAATAAAATGTGGTACATATGTACAATGGAATACATTCAGCCATTAAAAGGAATGAAATTCTGACACATGCTACAACATGTATGAACCTTGAGAACATTATGCTAAGTGAAATAAGCCAGACACAAAAGGCAAACATTGGATGATTCCACTTACATTAGGTCTTAGATTAGGAAAATGTATAGAGACAAAAGGTAAAATAGGGGTACCAAGGGGTAGGGGGAGAGGGGAATGGCGAGTTATTGTTTAGTGGGTAAAGGATTTCTATTAGGGATGATGGAAAATTTCTGGATCTGGATGGTGGTGATGATTGCACAACACTGTGAATGTAGTGCACTGAACTGTACACTTAAAGTTGTTAAAATTTTACGCTATAAACATATGTAACCACCCTTTTTAAAAAGTAGTATCCTATGTTGAATGAAAGATCATAGAATGGCCCTTTGTCCTCTCTGATAGCTTTAGAGTTGAGATTTATCACTGATCGCTTAGGAGCATGTCATACAATTAAACTTTTTATTTATTTATTTTTTCAATTAACCTTTTTTGTGTGTGATACTTCTCCTATGTGGAATAAAAAGAAACTGCTCAGACTTGGATTCTGTTGCAAAGACCTTATAGACTAAGAGAGGAGAAAATAGAGTCAAGTCTCGTTTTGCAGCAAGTAATGAAAATTTAGTCAAATCAGTATAGCAGCTATGAAAATACTCTACAAAATGGGTATAAGGAATTTCCCTATTTCTCCAATTTAAATTTAATCTTCTCTGAGTCCCCACCTGATGGACTGGTAAGAATTAAAAACTCCCCCACCACTGCCCCCTACCCCAGATGCTCATTCAAGGACCTTGAGTGTTTTGCAGAGCCATAAACATTCAGAGAGAGGTATTCTGGTCTTATCGCCACAAATATGCTCTTTATCCAAGCTTTCATGTTTCTTTAAAAGTAGATGACTTGACTGAAAGCAGGGACTCAGATATTTGTACACCCATGTACATAGCAGTACTATTCACAATAGTCAAAATGTGGAAGCAACACATGTCCATCAATGGATGAATGGATAAATAAAATGTGGCATATACATACAATGGAATAGAATTCAACCTTAGAAAGGAAGGAAATACTGATACATGCAACAACATGGATGAATTTTGAGGCCATTATGCTAAGTGAAATAAGCTAGTCACAAAAGGACAAATACTACTTATATGAGGTACCTAGAGAGATCGAAAGTAGAATGGTGACTGCCAGGGACTGGGGAGTTATTGTTTAATGGGTACAGAGTTTCAGGTTTGAAAGATGAAAAAAGTTCTGGAAGTGAATGCTGGTGATGGTTTCACGATAACGTGAACGAACTTAAATGCCACTGAACTGTACACTTAAAAATGGTTAAGATAGTAAATTTTTTCCAGCTTTATTGAGATATAGTTGTTGTATAACTTGTGTAAGTTTAAAGTGTACAATGTGATGATTTGATACACATATATATAGCTAGGTGTTTACCAAAATAAGGTTAATTAACACATCCTTCACCGCACATAATTGCCGTTTTGTTGTTGTTGTCATGGTGAGAACATTAAAGCTCTACTATCATAGCAACTTTCAAGCATACAATATAGTATTAACTACAGTCACTATGTTGTACTTTATGTCCCCAGAACTTATTCTTCTTATAACCGGAAGTTTGTACCCTTTGACCAACATCTCCCCATTTTCCCCACCCCTCAGCCCCTGGCAACCACCATTCTACTCTCTGCTTCTATGAGTTCAATGTACTCAGATTCCATATATATGTGAGATCATACAGTGTCTTCTTCTGTCTAGCTTATTTCACTTAGCATAATGCCCTCGAGGTCCATCCATGTTGTTGCAAATGGCAGGATTTCCTTCTTTTTTATGGCTGAATAATATTTCATTATATATGTATACATATATGTATATATATATCACCTTTTCTTTATTCATCTTAAGATGGCAAATTTTATGTTATGTATATTTTTCCACAATTAAAAAAAAAGCACATGAATCCACTGCTACTTCTATTCTAAGCTTGGACATAAGAATCCCACTTGCAAGACTGGGAGCCACAGTTCTTAGGATCTGCCTCCCTCATTGTACCACCCAGTCATTTCCTTCCGAGGTTCTGCCATATCCCCCAGAGCACTGAGAGGGTACAGAGTGCACAACAAAATAGCAGTAGCTTCCTAATTGAATACCCTTCCTCCTGTTTGGTCTTCTAGGTCTCCCAGGAAGTTTTCCAAACCTCCCTCCCATTTTGCCTTCTCTGTCTTTTGCATCTCCAAGCCTTCACCTCTATTCTTTCTCCCTTTAGGACTATCCAGAATAGTTCTTTACACAAGGCAATGCTTAAAAACAAGCAGCATCAACAAACAGGATGGGAGTTGGCTTCTCACGTGTGGCTTAAAAGCAGATCAGAAGAGCCACTATGGAGAACAGTATGGAAGTTCCTTAAAAAACTAAAAATAGAACTACCATACGACCCAGCAATCCCACTACTGGGCATATACCCTGAGAAAACCATAATTCAAAAAGAGTCATGTATCACAATGTTCATTGCAGCTCTATTTACAATAGCCAGGACATGGAAGCAGCCTAAATTTCTGTCGACAGGTGAATGGATAAAGAAGATGTGGCATATATATACAATGGAATATTACTCAGCCATAAAAAGGAATGAAACTGAGTTATTTGTAGTGAGGTGGATGGACCTAGAGACTGTCACACAGAGTGAAATAAGTCAGAAAGAGAAAAACAAATACCGTATGCTAACACATATATATGGAATCTAAAAAAAAAAAAATGGTCATGAAGAACCTAGGGGCAAGATGGGAATAAAGATGCAGACCTACTAGAGAATGGACTTGAGAATACGGGGAGGGGGAAGGGTAAGCTGGGACAAAGTGAGAGTGGCATGGACATATATACACTACCAAACGTAAAACAGATAGCTAGTGGGAAGCAGCCGCATAGCACAGGGAGATCAGCTCGGTGCTTTGTGACCACCTAGAGGGGTGGGATAGGGAGGGTGGGAGGGAGGGAGATGCAAGAGGGAAGAGATATGGGGATATATGTATGTATATGTATAGCTGATTCACTTTGTTATAGAGCAGAAACTAAAGCAATTGTACTCCATTGTAAAGCAATTATACTTCAATAAAGATGTTTTTTTTTTTAAAAAAAAAAAAGCAGATCAGACAAGGAAGAATAAATATGGAAGGGAAAAATACCAATAGCCCTGAGAAAAAAACCACAAGCTACTATCAGTAAATGATTCTTAGCATAAGTATAATTGGGGCAGGGGTGCATTACGAGGATATGGGTGTCTATTTGTCAGAGTTCTTTTGATTATAAACGATTGAATTCAAAATAAACTGGTTTAAAAAAGGAGGGCATGTATTAGGTCATACAGTTGAAAGGTCCACGGATGGTTTAGTTTCAGGCACAGCTGTATGCTGGTGCTCAAGCTCTGTGTTTATCACTGGAAGGTCCACACTTAGATCTCACTAGATTAGCAATCCAGAAGAAGAGAGTGCATTGCTCCCAATAGTTCCACTGTAATTCCAAGGGCTGGTTCACTGGCCTAGTTTTGGGCACATGATTATACTAGCTTAGATCACATGCCCATTCTTGAAGCCAGGTTAGAGTTTATGCACCTACTCTTTGAACCAGGGAATGGGACAGGGAATGGGACATCTCTGCTCAAACCTGTGGATTGAAAGAGAGAGAGCTGGTTCCTTAGAGGGAAAACAGGATGAACTAAATAAAACCTCCCATTTGGAAATGGAAAAAAATCGATACAATATACAAAGATTACTTAAACAATATCATATCCATTTATGTACCATATACATGAATAGTAAGAGCTCCTTGACTTGGCAATAGAGTGAGTTCTTGTTCAAACCAGCTGGATATCTCAGATTCTGTTCTCTGAGAGTATCTCCCTTGTCCATTTTTCTACTTGGCTACTCCTGAAAGGGGCATTGGGAAGGTTTATCCTTCTGGGGACTGTACCATTTCAGCAACTCACTTCCTGTAGATGTGAGTTCAGTGACTTGGGGATTGCCTTAGGGGTTGAAAAATCATAGGCCTTTGGGTATTTTGTTTGTTTGTTTTTTGTTTGTTTGTTTTGGCCAGGCTTTGCTTTTGTCTGGCAATGTACTTCCTTAAAATTAGTAGATATATCACTTAGTATTAAATTTAGTTTCCTATAAGATAACAACCCAAAGAATAGTGTCCTACTCAAGATTAAAGTTTCTTTCCTTCATAAGTCTGGAGGTAAATCATCCAGAGCTGGTATGAAGTACACAACTTCCTTTTGGCTCTCTGTTCCACTATCCCTAGGGTATGGCTGTCATCTTCATGGCCCAAGATGGCTGAGAGAACTCCAGCTATCATATCCACATTCCAGGCAGTAGGATGGGGAAATGTGAAGAAGGGAAAGCCTCCTCCCTTCTAAGCAGATTTCTCAGAAGGCCCACAAAACACTATTGCCTATGTCTCATTAACGAGAACTTAAATGCATGGCCTTGTCTAAGTAAGAGAGGTAGGGAAATGTTGTCTAGTTTTTCATTCCAAATGGCAATATGCCCAGATAAGAACCGGGAATCTGTTACTAAAGAAGGAGAAAATAGATGTTGGGGTCGGCAATTAAAATTCTACCTTCTACCACAATAGATTTGATTTAAATTCTCTTCCATGGGGTGGTAGTCAAAGGAAGAGTTGTCGTCAACTCACGTCCTTGAATCTTCACACTAGCCTAGAAATTTCTGTCTTAAGTTTAGCAACAGGCCCTAGGACTCTGCCGAGGTCCCCTAGTCCCTCAATTACCTTAGGGTAGCAGAGGCACAGCTAATCTTCCCCTTTATTTTAAGAGGCATCTGAGGTATTGGCTCTCCTTTTGATAAAAGTAGGTGCTTGGGGGATACCAGGGGGACCTGAATTTTTCCAGGCCCTATTATTATGCTCCACTGTGTTTTCTTTTCTTTTTTTTTTTTTAAAGTATCTCTTTTTTATCTACTCATCTCTGCACTTGGATTTCCCTAGGCCTAAAATAACCTTGGTTGATGAGACATCATTCATATCTGGGTCATTGTCAACAGAGTTTTCCCTTTGGTCTGGCAGAGGATTTTTTAACAGAACCTGCTTGAGAAAGGCCTAGACCACTAATTGTACCCTCTGCTGTGCCTGCCATTCTTTGCCACTGATTGTGCCAGCTTCAGTTTTGAGATACAGGAGCCTGTGGTTTTTACAATCCTGCAAGGCTCCAAATTATGGGACAATCAGTCAATTTAAACTACAGTCTATAGGCAGAAAGTACTTATCTTAGAAATACTGTATCTCTTTTTATATCTACTTGCAGACCTCCTCAGGTCTAGTTTGAGTTAATTCCTCTCCTGTAGAACTTTGGTGAAAGCAACAGAAGGTAAGTAGTAAATGCCAACATCTTGATTTTTTTCCCTCTAATTTCTCCTAACACTACAGCCATCCCTCTTTGCACCTCTACTTCATTCTCGTTTGTTCAGAAAAACTTTCTTTGTTTCTCTGAGCTTTCTGCTGGTCCTAGCAATGCTTGGGTTAACATATCTTCAGTTTAATCAAAAGCACTAAGACTCACCAGAATCCCTGAGTTTCAAATTCCCTAGGGAGAGAATTTTACTGATTCAATTTGGTCAGTTGTCCACCCCTCATCAAATGAGCTACGATCAGGGGCCAAGGATCATGTACTATGAATCTGGCAGACAGAACTCTCCCTTGCTGTTTTGTACTATTATTTCCAAGGAAGAGATTTGGTTGTCTGAGCAGACAACTGAAAAGGTGCCTACTACAGAAATAATCATAAATAACTGTGCTATAACATATATACCACAAGAAAGTTGAGAATTAGATGTCATAGCAGTGCAAAGGAAGAAGACATTTCTTACAGTGAAGAAGCTTCATGGAAGTGATGATGCAGGCCGATTGGAATGATTCATCTGTAAGCCAAGATAGGCCAAGGATTACCAGCAAAGAGCAGAAGCTAGAGGGGACAAAGAAGAATTATCCCCTAGAGGTTTTGGAGAAAGCATGGCCCTGATGATACCTTGATTTTATACTTCCAGCTTCCAGAACTGTGAGAGAATAAATTTCTGTTGTGTTAAGCTACCCAGTTTGTGGTACCTTGTTACAGCAGCCCTAGGAAACTAATATATACTCTAAAGTGACAGATGCCATGTGCCCCAAAGCCTGACCTTAACTCTGAAGGAAACCTTCATCAATGAGTCCACCATTACAAACAATGACTTCAAGTGGGGAGATCCTTGATGCTACCCACTCCACCCCTCTGGCCTCTCATTCCCTTTAAGGATCTTTTCTTTGTAATTTATTTCTTAGCACAAAATTATATATCATTTAGTCTTTCTAATATGACAAAAAAGACCCCATAAAAAACTAAATTACTTTTGGTAATAATGGTTTATTGTGTAATTGGTTTCGATGTACTCCTCAGATTTGAGTATACAAAAACTATTATATTTCTTTATTCTCTTTAAATCAAATTTATTTCAACTCCACATCTCTGCACTTCCAGAATTGCAAAAAATTAAATTCCAGTCACTTCCTGGAGCTCTCTTCCCTCTTGAGGATCAGGAGATTTGCATTGCAAGTGTCAAACAGGAAGAGTATCTCTAATCCTCAGGCCATCATGTTTTTTAGTCCAAGTCTGCATGGTACTGGAAAAGCAAGCAGTTACACTTCTCCCATGCCTAGGTGAAAGCCACAGTACCTAGAGTCTAGTTAGCCTCCTAAGGTTGACCACAGATACATCACCCGCAGGGGTTCTGCCAGGAAGGGGCCCCAGATCCTTACTACTTCCAAACTAGCAGCCGTCAGTTCTTCCCAAGGCTTGGAGAAATCACAGTCCTTCTGCCTACTCTAAAGTCAACTACTTCCTTCCTCTCCTTTGAGCACAATTCTTACAATAGGCTCAGGATTCCAGGTAAACAAAAGCTAGGAAGACAGACTTTAGGCCCTGAACCCCAACCCACTCTCTCCCCAGGAAAGAGAGAACAAAGGACCTGGAGTCCTCTTTAGAATACAGGAAAGGGAAAATAGGGGGAAAAGAAACACAGCACCTCAACAAGTTATTTTGCCTCACTTAAGAAACAGGATAAAATAATACTAAGAGCTTTTGTCTTTTTGAGCATTTACTATGTGCCAGCCATTGTTCTAAGCGTTAACATGTACAAACTTGTTGCAGCCTCACAATTCAGTCTGGCAGATACCGTTATTATACCAGTTTTCCAGATGGAGAAATTAAGGTACAGAGAATTGATGGCACTTACATAAGATCACATAGCTATCTATTGGCAGGCTAGTCTTCAAACACAGGCAGTTTGGCTCCTGAGTCTGCACCCCACCTGTAGGCTCTACTGCTTCTCAATGGAACTTATCATCTTATCCACAAAGGTATTTTAGATCCCAGTAATCCCTAGACTTGGATGATTATCAGCTTTCATTCAGAACCTTAGAGACTCCTTCTTCTTCTCTACCTCCTCTACATCTATAGGACCTGTAAGACCAGGTTTCTCAATAAGCCACAAAAGGACTGATAGT
The DNA here is from genome assembly GCF_951394435.1 of Stenella coeruleoalba. Taxonomy (NCBI): domain Eukaryota; kingdom Metazoa; phylum Chordata; class Mammalia; order Artiodactyla; family Delphinidae; genus Stenella; species Stenella coeruleoalba. The sequence goes on along the minus strand of NC_137152.1, from coordinate 107,453,018 downwards.
CTTCACATCTATTCTATAGATGTTAGCCCTTGTTACCAGTACATTTTAATATAGGACACTATTATAAGGCAGTGTTTCAAGCCAAACAGTCTTAGATAAAGTTATCCTTAATTATGTGCAAATCTCTTGTTCAACATATCATGGCTGGAGCTAACTCTATTCCTAGGGTTAGCTGCTCTCAATGTATATGGCATGGGCTCTTGCAACTTTATGCAGGAAGAATCCTGGGGCTGATTTCTTTCAGAAAGTGGCTGGGGGAGTGCTAGTCACTAGGACTGTCAAAGACTACAGCCCAGGATCATGGTAAATAATGAACACTTAATAGCTTTGGCTGGGAGGACATGATTGCATGGACATTTAGGACATGCAACCTAAATGTCCATTGACAGAGGAATGGATAAAGAAGATGTGGTACATATATACAATGGACTATTACTCAGACATAAAAAAGAATGAAATAATGCCATTTGCAGCAATGTGGACCTAGAGATTGTCATACTGAGTGAAGTAAGTCAGACAGAGAAAGACAAATATCATATGATATCACTTATATGTGGAATCTAAAAAAATGATACAAATGAACCTATTTACAAAACAGAAATAGAGTCATGGATGTAGAAAACAAACTTATGGTTACCTGGGGATGGGGCAGGGAGGGATATATTGGGAGACTGGGACTGACATATGTACACTACTATATATAAAATAGATAACTAATAGGGACTTACTGTATAGCACAGGGACCTCTTCTCAATACTCTGTAATGACCTATATGGGAAAAGAATCTAAAAAAGAGTGGATATATGTATAACTAATTCACTTTGCTGTACATCTGAAACTAACACAACATTGTGAATCAACTATACTCCAATAAATTTTTTTTGAAAATAGCTTTGGCTGGAGCTTAGGAAGTGTTCTAGTATCAGGTCAGGCTACATAGCGGGTCAGGCCCTCCCTTCCACACATCTTACAGTGGTAAGATGCTGTCTTTTTCAGAAAGAACTCCCAACTTAATAATATGTTCTGTTGGTGAACAAATGCCTCCTTGCCACTGTTTCTCCTTCAAATGATGATTATGGCCTCAAGTAAGAGTTCTTATAACCATTAAATCAATAATTAAAAATACTAAAGACGAATATAAAAGATGTCTCTGAATATACCCTGGTACCAGCCAGAAGGATTCTAGGTTAGGAAGGCAGAACTTTTGCCTGAAGATATGAAGACATGATGAGACATGATCAACACATTCATAGCTTTTCCGGTGAATGAGTGTGATGTACCCAAATGGGCTCCTCAGAGCTGTTAGGTGCAGGACTTGAGTAAGCAAGAAATATAAGCTGAGATTATATCATATATATATTATAATATATATTATATTTATATTAAATTTTTAATACTCATTTATTATATTTATATTATCAATATCATTAATATACATATGATATATAATATATTATAATACATTGTATCATGATATATATTATATATTATAATACATTGTATTATATTATATATAACTATATATAATATCTTTTATTCTGCTTTCTTATCATTGCTCAATGATAACAGTGACATGTTAGATCTGGAATCAGAATCAAAGACAGGACAAGGTCAGAGAAGCCGATATAATGAATGTTAAACTCATGAAATGGAGCCTAAGGAAAAAACTTGCTATGTTCATTAGACAAGGAATCCAGGCAAAAAACGTAATCACAAGTGGTTAGTCCATGATCCCATCCCTTTGCTGTTCTTTAAGATAGGAATTATAGAGATTTAAAGTATATTTAGTGATACTTTTCATCTTCCTGCTTGGAATCTTTATTAAGATCGGATCATAAAGCTCATCAGATCAGTAGAAGATTTTTCAAGACATGCGTCAGTGAAACTCCTCCTACATGTGATTATGTAAACTATAATGGTTGTCAGGGTGAATCAGTCTGCAAATGCCTGGGCTGGACAATCAGTCCTTCCTCTTTCTATTCTTCATATTTACCATGCTAACTCTTCTTTTGCTGCTTTCATCCCTGCTAGCCTCTCCCCAACTTTTCACTTTTTTATCTTTCAAAATCTGAATCATATATTGCCTTCAGGACTCAGGTTATTGCCCAGTGATAATCATGACATGCTAAATCTGGAGATAACCTTAGAGCTCTCCAAAGCTCACTCACTTGTTTTATGAATGAGAAAACTTAATCCCAGAGAAGAGACGTGACCTACCTGCTTGTCTGGAAACCTAGGTCACCTGATTTCCAACTTGGTATACTTCTTACCCCTGCACACCAGTTCCAGTTGGGTTGGTCATATCCCTTTGACCACCTTCATTTAGAAACATCTGAAAAATAGATAAGGAGTCAGAGACGAAAAAATCAGCTTTATTGTTGCTAAGGCTTGATTGGAGAATGTGGCCTGGATCTGTGGCCACAAATGGGATTCTAATGGCTGTCACTTTGCCCCTCTCCCACATCAAACTGGACTGACTTGCTACCAAGACAAAGAACAAAGAAGCCTAGTCTCAGTGCATTTACCACATTGCTCATGCCATTTGCAGCCACGTGGACCTAGAGATTGTCACACTGGGGGAAGGCAGGTCTGAACTAACCAAATTCAATCGTTTTTCCCAATTTCACCAAACATGTAAGTCATTCCTCTTGGATAGAAACAGTGAGTGAGAGGTAGGAAAAAAGAGCATAAGCTCTATTCAATATTGATGAAGGGGTGAAAGTCCCTCTTTTTATAGACCAAGTTTGGAAGGAAGACACAAGGAAGAAAAATTCTCCCTCTAACAATCTTCTATTCCCAAAGAGTCTGTAAGTGACTCAAATCTGGGGCTATGTTTTGTCAAGACACTGTAAATAAACAACTGCTATTTATAACTGCCCAACATCTTATTCCCCCTCTTTAAGTAACAAAATCCTGATTTTCCTCTGGGAAACCCCAACTCCTCTTAATTCAATCAATAGAGTTGTAGCAGAGTTCAAACCCCTACCCCATACCCCACCCAGTTCCAGAGGGGGATATATGACCCAGGACAGACCAAACAGGCACTGTATCAGATTTAGAGATGGAGAGGTGACACAAGTCGTGACAAAATGAGCCACACGTGGGACTTCGATAGAATTATTAGGAAATAAATGTCACTCTGTTTCTGCTGGGTTTGTTAAGCCTGGAGGTGCAGATAACCATCTTTGTCATCATGTGGAAAGAGTCTGCCTGATAATGATGTAAGCATAAGGAAAGGCAGAGCTGAGATGTGGGCAATGCAAGATGGAGAAACATGGGGAACACCTGGATGATATCATTGAGCCCCCAAACCCAGTTTTTCTTTAAGCCAGATTGACTCCAAGAATTTTTTTAACTGTGTGAACAAATGAAAAATCTTTCTCCACATAATTTTTTAAACACCTAGAGTAGGACTTCTATCATAAACAAAAGACTATTGATGAAAATACCTTCTTTACTGACAACTCTAGAGCCATTCCTCTCACTTCTGTGGTTTTCTGATCCACACTGTTTTTGCCTATCTCAAAATCCACTAACTCAGCATTGGAATGACACAAATCTTTCCTTTCTTTTTACTCCCATGCTGATTATTTTCAAGGCATGCATTGTCCCCTTCCCAGTTAATCTGTAAATATTCGGATACCAGAAGTAATGTTTTATTCTTCTCTTTTACTTTTCTTTTTTTCTCTTTATTTCCAAATTTATTGAGACATATTTGACATATGTAAGTTTAAGGTGTATGATTTGATGATTTGATATATGTATATGTTGCAAAATGATTACCATAAAAAGGTTAGCTAACGTTTTCATCTCTGTTTCTATGAATTCACTTTCTTTTAGATTCCACATATAAGTGAGACCATACAGTATTTGTCTAGACAAAATGGAAAGGCAACCTATGGAACTGGAGAAAGTATTTGCAAGTCTATATGTAAAATAGAGAGAAACTAGGATTTACTATATAGCACAGTAAGCTATATTCAATATCTTGTAATAATGTATAATGTAAGATAATTTTTTTAATGAGTATAGAGTTTCAGTTTTGGAAGATGAAAAAGTTCTGGAGATTGGTTGCACAACAGTGTGAATGTACTTAATGCTACCATGTTGTACACATAACAGTGGTTAAGACAGTACGTTTTATGTTATGTGTATTTGATCACAATTAAGAAAAAAAGAGATTAATATTTTTAGAGCTGTAAATGACTGATGTACACGGAAGAACTATGACCATGTAAGAAATACTGAAGAAAGGTTAGAGAAAAAATAAACTGCAGGATGATCAAACAATATTAATGAAAATGGAGAATATAAACAGACCAATCACAAGCACTGAAATTGAAACTGTGATTAAAAATCTTCCAACAAACAAAAGCCCAGGACTAGATGGCTTCACAGGAGAATTCTATCAAACATTTAGAGAAGAGCTAACACCTATCCTTCTCAAACTCTTCCAAAATATAGCAGAGGGAGGAACACTCCCAAATTCATTCCGTGAGACCACCATCACCCTGAAACCAAAACCAGACAAAGATGTTACGAAGAAAGAAAACTACAGGCCAATATCACTGATGAACATAGATGCAGAAGTCCTCAACAAAATACTAGCAAACAGAATCCAACAGCACATTAAAAGGATCATACACTATGATGAAGTGGGGTTTATCCCACAAATGCAAGGATTCTTCAATATACACAAATCAATCAAGGTGATACACCATATTAACAAATTGAAGGATAAAACAATATGATCATCTCAATAGATGCAGAAAAAGCTTCTGACAAAATTCACATGCATTTATGATAAAAACCCTGCAGAAAGTAGGCATAGAGGGAACTTACCTCAACATAATAAAGGCCATATATGACAAACCCACAGCCAACATCATTCTCCATGGTGAAAAACTGAAACCACTGCCTCTGAAATCAGGAACAAGAGAAAGATGTCCACTCTCACCGCTATTATTCAACATAGTTTTGGAAGTTTTAGCCACAGCAATCAGAGAAGAACAAGAAATAAAAGGAATCCAAATTGGAAAAGAAGAAGTAAAGCTGTCACTGTTTGCAGATGACATGCTACTATACATAGAGAATCCTAAAGATGCTACCAGAAAACTACTAGAGCTAATCAATGAATTTGGTAAAGTAGCAGGATACAAAATTAATGCACAGAAATCTCTTGCATTCCTATACACTAATGATGAAAAATCTGAAAGAGAAATTAAGGAAACACTCCCATTTACCATTGCAAAAAAAGAATAAAATACCTAAGAATAAACCTACCTAAGGAGACAAAAAAAACTGTATGCAGAAAACTATAAGACACTGATGAAAGAAATTAAAGATGTTACAAACAGATGGAGTGATATACCATGTTCCTGGATTGGAAGAATCAACACTGTGAAAATGACTAATCTACCCAAAGCAATCTACAGATTCTATGCAAACCTTATCAAACTACCAATGACATTTTTCACAGAACTAGAACAAAAAATTTCACAATTTGTATGGAAACACAAAAGTCCCCCAATAGCCAAAGCAATCTTGAGAAAGAAAAACAGAGCTGGAGGAATCAGGCTCCCAGACTTCAGACTAAACTACAAAGCCACAGTAATTAAGACAGTACGGCACTGAAACAAAAACAGAAATATATATCAATGGAACAGGATAGACAGCCCAGAGATAAACCCACACACGTATGGTCACCTTATTTTTGATAAAGGAGGCAAGAATATACAATGGAGAAAAGACAGCCTCTTCAATAAATGGTGCTGGGAAAGCTGGACAGCTACATGTAAAAGAATGAAATGAGAACACTTCCTAAGACCATACATAAAAATAAACTCAAAATAGATTAAAGACCTAAATGTAAGGCCAGACACTATCAAACTCTTAGAGGAAAACATAGCCAGAACACCCTATGACATAAATCACAGCAAGATCCTTTTTGACCCACGTCTTAGAGAAATGGAAGTAAAAACAAAAATAAACAAATGGGACCTAATGAGACTTAAAAGCTTTTGCACAGCAAAGGAAACCATAAACAAGCCAAAAAGACAGCTCTTAGAATGGAAGAAAATATTTGCAAATGAAGCAATTGACTAAGGATTAATCTCAAAAATCTACAAGCAGCTCATGCAGCTCAATATCAAAAAAACAAACAATCCAATCCAAAAATGGGCAGAAGACCTAAATAGACGTTTCTCCAAAGAAGATATATAGGTTGCTAAGAAACACATGAAACGATGCTCAACGTCACTAATCATTAGAGAAATGCAAATCAAAACTACACTGAGGTATCACCTCACACCACTCAGAATGGCCATAATCAAAATATCTATAAACAATAAATGCTGGAGAGGGTGTGGAGAAAAGGGAATCCTCTTGCACTGTTGGTGGGAATGTAAATTGATACAGCCACTAAGTAGAACAGTAAGGAGGTTCCTTAAAAAACTAAAAATAGAGCTACCATACGACCCAGCAATCCCACTACTGGGCATATACCTTGATAAATCCATAATTCAAAAAGGGTTATGTACCACAATGTTCATTGCAGCTCTATTTACCATAGTCAGGACATGGAAGCAACCTAAGTGTCCATCGACAGATGAATGGATAAAGATGTGGCACACATATACAATGGAATACTACTCAGCCATAAAAAGAAATGAAATTGAGTTATTTGTAGTGAGGTGGATGTACCTAGAGTCTGTCATACAGAGTGAAGTAAGGCAGAAAGAGAAAAATAAATACCATACACTAACACATATATGTGGAATCTAAAGAAAAAAAAAGCAAATGGTTATGAAGAACCTAGGGGCAGGACAGGAATAAAGACGCAGAGGTAGAGAATGGACTTGAGGACACTGGGATGGGGACGGGTAAGCTGGGACGAAGTGAGAGAGTGGCATGGACTTACATATACTACCAAATGTAAAATAGATAGCTAGTGGGAAGCAGCCCCATAGCACAGGGAGATCAGCCTGGTGCTTTGTGATCACCTAGAGGGGTGGGATAGGGAGGGTGGCAGGGAGACGCAAGAAGGAGGAGATATGGGGATATATGTATACATACAGCTGATTCACTTTGTGGTACAGCAGAAACTAAGACACCATTGTAAAGCAATTATACTCCAGTAAAGATGTTAAAAGAAAAAATAAACTATACCTACATATAATAGTCAATAAAAGAAAAAAAAACAAGAAAGAAAAACAGAATGTCTGGCATATTTCTAAATGGTTTCTTTTTCCTCTCCCCTTGCCAGAAGAACAAGGGAATTGCTGACCTGACATAAACAGACTGCCAGATATTTGTCCAGGGAAGATAGTTTTATTTGGGATCAGCAGAGACTTGCAATTCAGAAGTCTGCAACCATAGCAAGCTAAGTCCTGCATGGCAAGGGAAGGAGAACTCTTTTACAGAGAGGAAAAGGAAGTTGGGAGGGTTATAATAAACAAAGAGTCCATGTGTTTTCATTGGCTGAGTCTTTGCCAGGAAAGAATAGGAGTCTTTCTTCTTCCTGTTGGGCTCTGCTATCTTCACAGGGCACAGGAGCTCCCCCTTCTGGTCCCCTAACTCTATTTAATTGAGGTTTTTGTTTATTAATTTTTTATAGAATTTTTCTCCAACATTTACTGTGAGAACCTGGTTGAGTTCCTGGATGTAAAACTCACAAAAGCACGGGGTCCTCTCTATGACTGGGCCCCCTTGGAGTTTTTAATTTTCGGTCTTGTCTACACTGAACCTCGAGCAATTTGTCAGTTACAGTTTGGGTTTTCCTACCTTGGCACCGCCGCGGCAGTTTTCACTTGTGAGTCAGCTCTAGTGAGCCATGATTCCCTGTATTTGCCTGTCTGCCTCTCCAGTCATGGGGGCAGCGGTTTGTCCTGTGTCCTCGCCTCTATTACGTATCTAAGAAAAGTTGTTGATTTTTCAGTCTGTTCAGCTTTTTACCTGTTGTTAGGATGTAGTGGTGACTTTCAAGTTCCTTACTTGGAAACCAGAAACCAAGTTTAGCACTGATTTATTTGCTTTTAATGTTGAGTTGTAAGAATTTTTTATATATTCTAGATACAAGTCTTATCAGATATATAATTTGCAAATATTTTCTCCCATTGTGTGGGTTAACTTTTACTTCATTGATAGTATCATTTGAAGCCGAAATGTTTTTAATTTGATGAATTCCAGTTTCACTATTTCTTTCTGTTGACATTGTACTTTTGGTGTTTTCTCTAAGAATCTATTGCCTAACCCATGGTCACAAAGATTTATCCCTATGTTTTCATTGAAGAGTTTTATAGTTTTAGCTCATACATTTAGGTCATTGATCTCTCCTTTTACTCTTTGTGCCTTTGAATTTAATGTGTGTGTTTTTTAGAGAGCATATAGTGGATCATTTTCTAAAAATCCATTCTGCTAATATCTACCTTTTCTTTGGAGTGCTTAATCTATTTACATTTAATATAATTACTGATAAGGTGGGACTGTGTGTCTGCCATTTTGCTATTTGTTTTCTATATTTTGTTTGTTTGTTTCTCTCTTCCTCCACTGCTGAATTTTCAAGGCTATATACATATGCAAACAAGTTTAGAATTACTATATATTTCTGGTGAATTTAGCCTTTATTCTGTGGTGACCATCTCTAGCCTTAATAATGCTTTTTGTCTTAGTCTTTTTTATCTTTTAGTAATATTGCTATCCTAGTTTTCTTTTTTTAAATAAATAAATAAATACATTTATTTATTTATTTAGGCTGCTTTGGGTCTTCGTTGCTGTGCACGGGCTTTCTCTAGTTGTGGCAAGCAGGGGCTACTCTTTGTTGCGGTGCACGGGCTTCTCACTGCGGTGGCTTCTCTTGTTGCAGAGCATGGGCTCTAGGCCTGTAGGCTTCAGTATTTGTGGTGCTCAGGCTCAGTAGTCATGGCTCACGGGCTCTAGAGCGCAGGCTCAGTAGTTGTGGTGCATGGGCTTAGTTGCTCTGCGGCATGTGGGATCTTCCCGGACCAGGGCTCAAACCCATGTCCCCTGCATTGGCAGGCAGATTCTTAACCACTGCACCACCAGGGAAGCCCCTATCCTAGCTTTCTTTATTCTACTCTTTTGCCTCGTACGTCTTTTTCCCCCTCTGGTTTATCTTTTGATAATTTATTATTTCAACCCTTCTTAGAAATGTTTATTTAATGAGATTATATATATTTGGATTTGTCTCTACCATCTTACTGTTTCATTTCTATTCAAACTTCTTTTTCTATTCTTCTAATTCTTTCTCTCTCTCTCTCTTTCTCTCTTATGATTGTTATGGTAAAATTATTGTATTTTATTCTTTTTCACATTCC